>NC_056751.1:173295593-173525593 GCF_019279795.1 Protopterus annectens
GGGGGGGTATCATCTGCTTGTTTCATTGCCTTCTTTTGGCAGGGTCATATTATACTGAATTCTTTATACTTTTTTACAGTAGCCAAGGATGGGGGGACAGGGAATCCTATCTCTGGAGAACTGACAGACTACCCAAACAGAGTTGCGCATGTACTACTTCTATGACTGCATGATGTAATTGCAGCTTGTATAAGTAATACTGCATTTTAATTAATCCCTTTCTATTCTTTTCTTGTCCTTATGCTGGTTAAGCTGAGTTATAACTTGCAGAACAGCCATAGGCACCTGGGTCTGTGCAAGCTGATGCCTCTATTGTTGGGTCATTTATAGCTGACAGACTTGGCAATCAGCATGTGGATGGAAAATACTTTGCTGAAGTTGACATGATGGGCTCCTTGTGGAGTCTGTGGCCATGTCACTGGGGGATGATGGAGACTAACTTTTTGAGAATGGACTGGATTGGTCCACTTTAATTATCTGGCATCAGGTCCAGTGGCTGATTAAGTCTGAAGTGTGCCAACAGTTGGACATCTGCATTGATACCATGTAGCACCTCCTGGCATGATTGGTAGCATCAACTGACCAGCTTGCCCCAATCATTAAGCCACCAGAATCAGATCATACCCATGATATCAGCCACAGAGGTGACTGATGTCTGGGTGAAGTCTTCTCTGGGCCTGTACTCCACCTTACTCCTCATCCTGTTGTTCCTCTCCCTTGTGTGTCACTCCCCATACCCTGTTTATTGCTCAAGCTGCCACATCACCTGTTGTCCTCACTCTCTATGTCTACATGCCTCCACTGTTGCCCTCACTTTTTGTGTTCATACCACACCTGTCTCTGCCTGTATTTTATGTTTATTTGTTTGTTGCCTTTCCTACCTTTCCTACTTAATCTAACTTCACACACAGACAGGTTCCTTGGTTCCAACTTTACTTGTTCTTCAGATATATAAACCTGCCTGCCCTCTGTCTCTCTTTTCCCTCTATATTCCTTTAGTCTACATAATTTATAGTCATATATTGTAACATTTGTAGTTTTATATTGTCTCAGAATTGTGTATTGTATATAATAGTTGTAAATGTATTTTTTCCAATGGGTATATTGTAATGTTTGTACAGTTCTGGGTATTGAAATGTCTGTACTTTTCTTCTGTTGCTAACACTGCATTACTTTTATCTGCTGTGATTATATTCACTGGGGGCTTGCCTGCAAATGGTCCAATAAGATCAGTGCAGTACTCTGGTAAATAAACATGCATGCATACATAACTAAATCAATAAATAAAATATAAAATGGGCACGAGACCTAAAGAGATGCCATTCATCTCCCCATTCTACTATTCATTGTGGTCACCTTTGTGTTTTACTGTTCACTGTTCTCCCATTTCTGTCTTTATTATCATCTTTTTCTTTTTCATTTATATAAAGAACTGTGGTGGTACTTTGCTGTGATGATTTTCTGTGGCCTGGTTCCGGTGGAAGAGTTAATGCTGTGAATTACTTTATTGTGTGTGTTAATGCAAAGTCTTGAACATAGCACATTACTGTTCTAATCATGTTGTTTATGTCTCTGCCTGTAGAGTGGCCCCATTACTACTGTCCCTTAGAGAGGCTGCTGACAGTAACACTCTTGTCCTAAATTACTATGCAACCTTTTTCTCGGAATACCTGTTAGCTGCTGATTCTACTTCATACCTAAACAGCATCAGACTACATTTTGCCACAGGATCCTTGGTATTTAGCACTGTGCCATGGCAAACCAAATGAACGCTACCCACTGCTTTCCATAAGTGTAGTGGCATATCCCTAATCCTAAAAATGACTGCAGTCAATATGTAAATGGGATGAAGCTTCTGTTAATTATGAAGGCTGGAAAAGGCTCAAAGCTGAATTACAAATGGAGCGGCAACTCCTAATTCTAATTGCTGCGTCTATCTGTTACAACAGTATCGCTACATAAGAATTGATACATCTGGGAGAATGATTATCCTAGAATCTGATTGCTGAGTGTGTCACATCCATGCAGTATGAATGAGGTTGCTAACTTATATAAAGTTTTATAGAGTCGTTAACTCTAATTCAGGTATATTGACAAATACATTGGCATAGAGACAGAAAGTTCTGACTATGGTCCAGGCAACATGTGTTTGATTAATGGCTTGAATGCATAACAGAGCTGGCAAGGAGGATATATGTGCCCATCCTTGGGGAATGGGGGGCATCTGTTAAGGAGTAGTGGCAGCTCTAGGAAGCAAGGGCAGAGCCTGTTACCTAGGTGTTGATGTCTGCCTGTGCATGTGTGTGTGCAAGTGTGTGTGCGTGTGTGCATCTATGCATGTGTGTGTGTGTGTGTGTGTGTGTGTGTGTGTGTGTGTGTGTGTGTGTGTGTGTGTGTGTGTGTGTGTGTGTGTGTGTGTGTGTGTGAGTGTGTGTAGTTCACCAAGCTGCTAATGGGCAGAAGTCTTCATTGAGCAAATGCACGCACTTGCGTAGAGGAAGACATTGTGACCACCATGGTCACAAGTCTCTTTGCCCAACTGGAGGGTTAGACTAATAAGTTCTAAATGCTCTCATTGCTGGGATGCCAGCAAAGACCCAAGCAACCCTCGTGGCTGCTGCCTAAATAATGATGCCCCCTCTCTCAGATGGCTGTAACCCTAATGAGTCAGAGAAAGATTCCCAACACTAAGTAATTTAAAGGACTCAGGTCTGCTTAATAGTTTGCAGTTGTGGGGACAAAAAGCATACAAAAAAAACCAAACAATATTTTAGTTTTATTTCTGCAGACATGGATTGTGTCAGCAAATATTTTTTTTTCAGTGAAACGCAGACTACTTAGCCTATTCATGTGAATGAATGACCACTGGCATAGTTTTATAACTGGATGGCAACTCCCTATATCCCTAGTCAGGGACATTTACCCCTCTACATCATGTAAACTAATATAACTAGCTCAATGATCATCTGACCTTGGGACAAGTTGCTAAAATCTAACCTTTAAAGCTGTTGATATGTTTAGGACAAGAATTTGGGTCAGGACTTTGTTCAGAATCAGAAGACTTTAGAGAAATGGATTCTGTGTATGAGAAAAAACATGAATGAAGCTGTAGAATTATTTCAGGATATCCTAACCCTTACCCCCAAAATTACATTTTTGAGTATTGGGGGTTAGACTTATTTGGAGTTTGAGAACTGATCTAGTCTTAACATTAGCAATGTGACTGAAGTTTTGGCCTTAGAGTTCAAGCCTGTCTCTAATCATTTTTCTCACCTCAGTGCTCCAATTTATGTTTGTTGTAAGAAATGGGATTAGAGTTATCTAGACTTCGATGACTAGGTTTTCCGCAAGAATGCTGTTTCATTGAAGATGCTAGTTTATATTATGCATATACTAAATCAAAACAATAAAATGCTGAACCAGGTATTAAAACAAACCTTTACGTCCAGTTTATTGAAGCTAATGGGATTTCAATAAACTGCATGTAAATGTTTGTTTTAACACCTGGTTCAGTGTTTTTATTGTTATATTAGTAATTCCAATGCAGTGTTCAATTTTGGTTCTATATCCTAAATCAGTAATATTACCCAAGCCATCAAAGTTAATGTAAAAGTCAGGGCTAAGGCTAGGGGTATGATGGGTGTCTGAATGCTGTGGATTTGGTTAGTCCTTGGAATGTAGTATGAGTGAATGCGTAATTTTATTTTAAGCATATTACTAATAAACAATGTAGCCATAGCCCGTACCCACCAGAATTATGGTTTGGTTTAAGATTACTTTTGATAAGACTGTCTACCATGACTTTGTGTGATGCCAAGTGGCACTGGCTTGTGGATAGCCATTAGAGGGTGTATATGCGGCTGTGCATCTTGTGGTCACAGGATGCACATGCTCCAGGTTATCTTTACACACATACCACCTACCGGATGTATCATAAGGACTGGACATTGACAGCATCCACTGATACACTGCAGGGTGCCCTGCAGGCACTCTGATACAGGTATTACTCAGTAATGACTTGTTTGCAGATGACATTATCCTAGTATACAGCCATGTGGGGATGGTGTGCTTAAAGAAACTATGCCGGTATGATAACAAGGATGGGACCAGGATTTCCTGGAGCTGAATATCTGATCACTGCCCTCCTACTTTAGAAGTTACCATCAATCCCAGCAGTATTGCCCCATTAGTTAGTACAGAGTGGATGTGGAAGCTTATTTGACATAGCTCCTTTATGGCTGTATTTAGCCTTGGACATTAGCTAACCCTGGAACATTAAAAAAATATTCCCAGTCTAACTTCCTCCTACTAAATGAATGCCAAGCAAAATTCCAAGCCCCACCCCCATAACTCTGACAATACAGCTGCCTATGTGGAATTGTTCAAAAAAACCCTTTATAATAATATAAATAGCTGCATAGAGATAGCTGCACCTACCCAAAATAAGCATGGAACATCCTCAAAAAACAAGCCACCCTGGTTGAATTCCAGTATAGTTTGTATAATAAAAGAAATAAAGAAAATCATGTCTAAAAACAGGAAGAGCATTGCCCATGAAGATAAAACTCCCTCATCAACCTGAATAAGCATCTCAGGGGAATAAACAAGTTCACCAAAGCTAAATTCCAGATAAAAATAGCCTTCCAAGCTAATAACAATCATAAGGCTTTCTTCAGTTATGTCTGCAACCTTAAACATCCAACAATGGGATGAATTAATGATGAATGGAAACACCTATATGGAGACAGTAGATGCAGCAAATCTGCTGGCTAATACATTTAGCACCAATTTTATCCCCCTACCACCCCAGTCAACACTCAAGGAAACACTCCCTAGCATTTTACCAACAACTCTCAGTAGGGAGCAGGTTCTCACTGCATTCTCTAACACCAAGAACACTACTTCGGTGGACCCTGATAATATCCCAGGATGCCCTTGAATAATATGAAATATGACCTGCCAGGCCCACTAGAATCTCCATTAAATCATAGCCTCCAGACAGGCTACATGTTAAAATAAATGGAGGACACAACAGTTATCTTCCTACATGGGGGGGGCTTCCACAGTCCTGGGGAACTACAGACCAGTAAGTCTGACTAGTCTCATATACAAGGCCATAGAAAGAATTATCATGGATCTGATAAATGATGACATAGGAAACCTATAGACACTGGATCCTACCCAGTTCATTTTTGCCAAAGTCAGGTTATGCCTACTTAACCAGGTGGACTTCTTCAAGAAGATTGTTAAAGCTATGGACAAGAGAAAAACAGTGCACACTGCCTACTTTGACATGGCCAAGGTGTTGAACACAATGCCTCACTCAGGTATTGTAGACAAACATACAAAATTAGGCATAAACCCATATGGGGTCTCTCTTTTTTGAAATCTACTTCTCTGACATCAAGGCAAAAGTCAAGTGTTCTTGGTTTACCAAGTTTGCAGATTATTACAAATTATGAGTGGTCGTTGAAGACCCTAAGGACATAGATACCCTTCAAGTGGTCTGATGCAGATAAACAACTTATGCCAGAGCTATGGACTAAAACTCAATGTAAAATGATGTATTATAGTACCCTTTGGGAAGACCTCCACCCCTGGAAATGACCACATTGATAATATACACCTAAAAGTAGTAACAGTGGTCAGGAATCTGGCAATGCATGTTGGCAGTAATATGGCCTTAGACCACCAAGTATCTATTATGGTGAGAAAAATCATTCTACGTTGCACAGCTCATGGGTAGGAGCATAGTATCTAGGTCCAAGAAAGTCATTGTTCCACTGCACTCGCACTCATCTCTCATCAGGCCAATCACCATGTACAACATAGCACACTGTTTATGTGACCAGGCACAATGCATTGCTATTGTAATAATAGTAATTCTCACCTGCCCATGATTTTACCTCATATATTGCTGTCCCTCTTAAAATTTGTTATTTATTAGAAAATCACCGAGTATTGCAGTCAATCAATAATGGCAGACAGAGATACATACATTGTCATACCTCTTATTTACATAAAAAATGCATGTTAAGGCAACTCCTGTTGTTCTATTAACTTTTAAGTGCATTACAGCAATATTTTGGCTTTGTCCAAAATTCTTGAGCAAAGAAGCTGAGAGCTGAAACAAACTTCTATGTCACAGGAGAGAATGGATGGGGGATTTGTACATATAAGGAGTACGTTACCAACAATGGGATGAATTAATGACGAATGGAACCACCTATGTTGGGTGTTGTGTAACATGAAAGTTCCAAATCAGGTCTGCATGCATGCAGTTGTTTTTCTTTTCTTTCTGTCTTTCTTTCTTTCTTTCTTTCTTTCTGTCTTTCTTTCTTTCTTTCTTTCTTTCTTTCTTTCTTTCTTTCTTTCTTTCTTTCAAGCAATAAAGACAGTCTACAGAATTTGGTGCACATTTGGGCCTCTGCATCTTAATTGGCATTACCAGGATTATTCCACTGAATCAGAGAGTCAACTGAACTGCAGATTGCAGCAACTGTGAAGGTGAAGGATACCTTCAGCAGCGATTAAAGAAAGGAACGCCTATGCAAAATTCTGAAGTCTGAGTGAGTCTCGACTTTTGCTTGCTGGTTGTTGGCTTGCTTTGTTTTTTTTAATTTTACCACTAAAACCCAGTAAGCCAAGTACAGTTGTCTGAGCCTGAGCTGGTATGCTTGTGTAATTGTTCATGCATATGCAACTTAGTCTGACCATGGTGGTCTCAGCTGGGTAGGATAAGATAACATTTAGACAGCAGAGGGTGATTAATGACATAAGCTTACAAGCAGACTTACTATTGCAGTTGCCTGCTGGCGATTTGCAATCATGCCGGTAACAGCTGAAATTTATTTTACTAAAGAAATATATATTTTTAAATTTCTCCAGAGACTGGAGCACACAATTTCACAGAGAGGGTATTTGATTCTGTGTGCCCTGGTGTAGCACCCTAACTGGTATTTTCTAACATGCTCTCTATACTTGAATTATAGAATTTTGCCATTTAATATTATTCTGACTTTATTTGCTGGGTTATAATGGTTGTTGCCTAGTAGTCTGATCCTTGTTCATGTCTATATATTATATATCCCACTGTCTATGCTGTATACTAATCAGCTTTCTCACTCCTTCTGCCTCTTTCGTGCCCATGTCTTCCTCCGCATAGATTTATTTTTTCACCATTTTGTTCGTATGTCCATAGGTATATACCAGGTTAATGCGCACCAGGGCCTTTAAAAGCATAGCCATGCGACCCAACACAATTTTATCCCTATGTATCGTGGCAATTGATTAAGAGGGGTTATGTTAGTTAGGACATTTCTACAGGTCATGTGGGGGTTACATTAGTTTGGGCATTACTGTCTGCCTCTGTCCATCAGAGACATGGGAGCCAGAGTCGGGGTGAATTTCCAATTTCTGATCCATTGGTCAAGGTTAAGCTTACATACAGTTAAGGATGGACTCTGCCTTACATGGATGGGGAACCTGTTCCAGAACACGGGGATCCTCTGAGAGACATATCCATCTCACCAGCATGTCTTATGTCCCAAGCCAAATTTAAATCCTTAGATCTACTGATTCTGATGCTGTTCATTTTGTGGATGTGCAAAAGGTCCATCAGAGTTGGATCAAAGGATGCCTTGTAAGCCAGGCATAGATTTCCTCTTAGTGACCTGTAGGAGACCAAGTATAAAGACAAGGCTTTCAGGTGATCCAGACAGTTAAGTCACACTTACCCGCATGTTGATGGCAATGCTGTAGTGCTGTAATTTATACAATACAAATTTGTTGTATAATTTACTAAAATACTTTCATATTTTCATTTTGTATTATGCATTCTTCACTTCTGTTTCTTAACATTTAATATGATATATTTGCATACTAAAAGATCATAGAAGATTACTAGGCTATCAGCCTAGAGGTAATTTTAAACGTAGCCATTTCATCCCGATAATACCATAGAAATGCTAGTCAATGCCCAATATTGTATTTAGTGATGACTGCCCAGGTCCAGGAGGGTTGTGGGCTCTATCTCTGGTAAGAATTTATGGTGCCCCATCCACTCATCCAGGTTCCTCTTAAACAGTGTCATAGAGGTACTCTGTTTCACATGAATTGATAACCTGTACCAAACATGCAGCAGTCAATGGGAGATAAATCTGTCCCTCCAGCATGCCTTATTTAAGTCACATGCCATATTTATGTCCCTGGAATGGGTAGCCCTAGTTTTGTTTGATTTATTATGTCCAGTGGCACAAGTTAAGCTATTGGGAATAACCATAGACTCCAAGCTAAAATTTGATAGTCTTCTCAACTTAACTATTAAAAAAGTACATGCCAAACTGGGATCACTCTACCATATCAAACCATTTCTTACCAACAATACAAGATCAGCCATTGCTCGGTCCCAACTTCTATCTACCCTACTCTATGCATCTCCCATTCTGACTAATCTCAACAAAACTGAACTAAGCAAAATGGAAGCCTGCTATAACAGAATTGCCCGCTTTGCTGCAAATTGCTCATATAGAACTCATCACTGTACTGCTTTGAGACAGCTCCACTGGCTTGAACTGCCCAACCTTCTAACCTACAATCAGCTCTGCCTCTGTCATTCTATCTATTATTTCCCCAATAAGTGGCCTGTCCTCAAAAGCCTAGTACAACATCACTCAACCAAAAGGCCTCTTAGATCATCAAATAAACTATTACTAGAAGTCACCAACAGCTACAATAGTTTTGGAGACACACTATATAGTAGTTCAGTGGCTAAAAAATGGAACTCTCTCCCCACTAGCATACAAAACACATCATCCAAAGCCTCCTTTAAAAACCTCATTAGGCAACATCTCAAGCAAAGTTGGCAGTGTCATGATTGCTCCCCTAGTGAAAGAAGATAAGGTCCACATACTAAATCTAGAGTACTTGATAATAGTTTTCACTTTTACTCACAAACACTGCCTAATCTACAATGTATGTACTGTACCTGTGTACTATGTATGCATTCTACCTATGTTCCAAATTTCAGCTGTACACGACAAATCTATTAATTAACCTTTATTTCTAAATTAATATTTTCTTTTGTTCTCTCCACTGTAACTGTTGATGTGCTGCATACCACTGTAAAAACATGTCTATTGTAATTTGTGTGTATACTGATCATGTCTAAATATCTAAATGTATCTGTAATTTTTCTATGTGGAGCTTTTCTCCCCGGGCCTCTGCTGAAAAATGGCCTTTTCAGCTCAGTCAGACATCCCCGGTTAACAAATGTAAAATAAAATAAATAAATAAGTAAAATAAAAATATATCACATTGCCAACTATTTGCCATAGTTTTAGATATCACTGTGCTATGTTCAGTTTTTATGAATCTTAACTATGCCATTGCTTTAGGAATAACTGTTTCACCTTATGCTGTAGGCCACTTGTGCTTGGGAAGCAGTTCCAGTACCTGACCAGCTATTCAGAAAAGGTAGAACTGAGCAATGACAAGCAATGTATTCTGTCTCAGGGTGAGGCTGCAGGATTTTCAGAGCAAGACCATGCCCTTGTGAAGAGCAGATGCTAGCTGTCAGTGAGCACTTTAATCAGCAGTAGATGGCTAATGTATGGTAGTCATGACATATGGAGACACTAAAGGGGACAAGTGATTTTGTTTGTACTGCCAGATTTGCAGCTTGATCAGCTAGTGGATTTGGATATAACTAGAAACGAAAATCTCATTTACACATTTTTTAACAGGGCAAGCCCAATGAACACAAATGGCCCTTTGCAAGGGCAACCCAGGACCACTGTCTGATTAAGTGACCTGCTCAGAGTTACACAACAGGCAAAAGGAGGTGAAAGAAATAAAACCCTGACCTCTGGTTACAGGGATCAGCTCATTAACAGTGTGGAATCTTAGTCCACTACTTCAACTGCCAGGCATCAATATATACATTTGGACTTTTTGGACTTCAAACTTGCATGCCAATAGGTTGGCAGTAAGACTGGATACCACAATCTTATCTCATTTGACAAAGGAGAGGCTGCAAGAGACAATCTGCTCTAATGGGAACTTCATGGATGTAAAATGGGTTAATGGGGCAAGGAGGAGCTATGTTGTCCTGCTGACAATTAGCCAAAAGTGATTTTAATAGATTGACAATGTCCTCCATAGCAAAATGTTGGAACTTTAATTTTTACAAGTTGTCTCTGCTCAGCAATATGTTTGTAAAATATACTGACTCACAGTCTTACATTAGTTGGTTATAAATTTCCATCAGACTTACACTTTTTATTATTTAGAATACTGCAAGAAAACTGCATCTTTTCTGGATGATAGTGAACTTGTAGCCAGTAAGAATAAGGTTCAGCTCAGCTTAATTGTGCATCACTAACATATTAACAACGAACAACATCACTCTAAGACCATAACCCATTTCAGTGTAGGACAGAAACAATCATAACAACCAGAATTTCTGGTAAAACATTTGTCAGTTTTCAATGTGTAACATTTCTTGAAAACTAAAGTGAAATAGTTTTAAAGTGATTAGAACATAAGAGAAAAGAAGCAAATATAGGTGGGAATTCAATAAAGCCTACACACTTTTTTTTCGTGCAGGCATTGCACCTCAATGCTTGCACAGATGTGGACATATTAAGATTCAGTAAGCACTGCTGACCAGTGCGCACACAAGCACAAACATGGAAAATTTAATGGCATGCAAATCGCCTCATAAGCAGATGAATCTCATGCAAATGAGGCAGGTAGAGTGATCCAACAAGCAGAAATGCATCTGTGCACACCTCATGTCAGCGTCTGTTGTGTACATGGAAAAATTCCACGTATAGGTCTCTAGACAGACAAAAGGGACTGTAAAACTATAGAAATGTCAACATAAACCCCTGAAAATGTTATACCACATACACATATGAGCAAAAGTATTATTTTGGATGTCAGAAAGATTAAGGGAATAAGTTAAATTAATAATTTTTTTTAATAATCCCGGCATGTTTGCGCTACATGCCGCAGTGCAGAAATGTGCTTAATAGAAAAAAATAGGGAAAAAAAGGATTTTATACTATGTGACAGATGTATTATAGGACCTTGTGTGGGGTCCCTACAATGGTGCATTACTGCTGTTGCTAAGGTGATAGGCCTACAAAGTGTATAGTTTCCAGGCTGTCAGCATATATATATATATATATATATATATATATATATATATATATATATGTGTATACAAATGAGGTGGATTTACTGAATAGCAGAAAGGAGTAATTGTGTCTGCATATCCTCTTCGTGTTGGCTCTTAGATCATGTTGATGTTTACACAGGATCTGGGTGACATCAGGGAGGTGTGTCCTCTCACTTCTAGGGTCTTTTAATCTTAGGTGCATGTGTTTGCATGGCATGCTGCCTGGCTGAGAGTATCCTTAAAACCGGATGTATGCAGTTATTCATTTTGACCTTTGTATAAGCTATGGGGCGCAGTGTGCAGTATCACGCACTGAAATAGGGCCATTAAATTATGTTAATTATATTGTAGGCAGGTGGAATACATCATAGTTAGCCAATCACACATTCTGGACCTACAGCAGAGCTGTATAAAGTACACATACACCCTACATTCTGATTTTCCCCCAGTACTCTGGACTATTGGAGTACAGACTTGGGAATTTTAACTGAGATAATGCTATTGGCTGCTGCAGATCTGCTAAATCTGTGTGTGCTAAGTGCTGAAGTCAGTGCTGCTGGTGTTGCTGACAATAGGCCTAGACAGAGAAGGTGAAGAGAGTTCAGGCCCAGGTTAACCTTCCAGGAGCTACATGAGCTGGAGATTGTAGAGTGCTACAGAGTGGACAGGGACATACTACAAGAACTCGCTGAGCTCTGCCACCCTTAACTCAGACCCAAAGCCAACAGAGGGGAATCTATCAAAGTGGAAAGAAAGGTATGTGTATCCCTTAGGACACTAGTTACAGGTACTTTCCAAAGACCAACTGAGGATATGATGGGGGTCTCACAGGCATCTGCATCCAGGATACACCACCAGTTCCTGGATGCCATGCTATCACATGCCAGTGATCACATATCTTTTCCCCTCACCGCTGAGGTGAGGGCCATCAATATGCAACACTTCTACAGGGTAGCACACTATCATAAAGTACTGGGTGTCATAGATTGCACTCATGTACACATCAAGGCACCACCCGGTGAGGAGGGTAGAATCTACATCAACTGCAAGGGATACCATTCTATCAACTGCTAGGTCATGTGCAATGCCCAGGGGATTATCCTGAATGTGTGTGCTGGCAGCCCTGACAGTTATCATGACTCCCATACCTGGCACACATCCCAACTGTACCAGATGTTTTCTATGGGGGACATCCCACATGGACGTTTACTGTGGGATGCTGACTATGTCCTGGAGCAGTGGATGATGACACTCATCAAAAATGCACACAGACCCACAGAATAACACCATAATGAGGTACATGTACAAACTAGGAACATTATAGAATGTGTGTTTGGGCTTCTGAAGTCACAGTTCCGGTGCCTAGATATATCTGGTGGAGCCCTGCAGTACTCTTCAGCCACATGTGCACATATGTTCACAGTACGTGTTATGCTATACAATCTGATTCTGTGGAAACAGCTGCAGCAAGATCAGCAAAAGGAAGAGATATGCAGACACCCACCACTGGCTAGATCACCACAGCCACAGTCACAGGAGGACTCAGAGGAGGAATCCCCTGCTCAGTACGCCCTGGCTTTGACTAAGAGACAACGCATTGCACATTCACTGATAACCTAGGAACCTAGGGACTGACACCTTACTCCTACTCACATACATATAGTAAAATTGGTGCCAGGCAAGCCACACAACTTGTACCTATCCATGTTTTGGCTGAGTACTGTTTGCATTAGACAGAATCAGCCCTGAACTAAGTTCTGTCAACTGCTGCAGTCACAAAGTAAGTCTCTAACCTACACAGTACTTGTAAGGATTATTATGATATGCCATTGCATGTATAGATTTGCTACATTTATGCAAGTAAATATTGTGGGCTATTTGGACAGAAGTAACACCCACATGAGACTACAGATACCCAGTCCACTATCATGGGTCCTTTAATATTCATTAGGCCTCATGCATGGAATTTTTACTAAATCAGTCAAGGGAGATGTTACACAGTGGGGTTACATGATATTTGGACTACAGTGTATCCCAGCAGAACATGCAGTGTTGTTTCCCCAACCCCAATACAGCAGTGTTCCCATATAACTGCTTTAACAGTAACTCATCAGTGGTATATCAGCAGACCAGGCAATCTCAGGGCTGTAACAGAGAACTCAATCACACATTGTATGTCTCACTTAATGCAGGAATAACAATGTGCATATATATACTGTTGATTGTGCAATGAATTACTGCTTTCTGTCAGGCAACTTGTCTGGCTCAGTGGACCAGGGAAGTTAATATGTGTGATATCATTAATGGTTCTAATATGGAAGTACCCACATCTTTTGGATGTGAGTTATGATTATGCTGGCTTTTTTACAGACTGTCAGTCTGTGTGGTGTAACATTATTAACTTCTGTCACATATTAATCTCATCATACAGCTGAAGAATGCCATGGACAAAGTGAGTGAAGTGCAGTACTGCAGAAACAGGGACAGATGTCATTGTCTGTAACACACAAATTCCCAGACTGGACTACAGGTAGGTGTGGGCTGGATTCAGTTTATAAGTATTGACAATCCCACTGGGTGTGCTCATGCACTTAGTTATAACAGAGCACAATTCTGCTGCTCCTTGCTTAAAATTACCTGTTGTGTATAGATATGTCTATACATACATATGTATATGTATACATATCTTTCTGTCACTACCTCTCTCCCATAGATAGTATATCATAGATAGTATATCATACCTCTCAACCTCTTACAGCAAGAAATCTGGACAAAGCCATAAATAAAAGTGGGACAAAGGCTCATAAATAGGGGCACTTTTTAAATATTGTTCTTACAAGCTTAGAAAGTTAATAGAATAACAGGTTGTACATTAGAAATACATTTTCTGAAGGGTATGAAGTCTAAAACTGAGATGTCTGTCATTATTTTCTAACTTCAGTCTTTAATTATTTGCAACTATTTTGCCAGAAAACCACAATTTTATGAAAAACAGACAAAAAATATGAGGCAAAAATCTGGACATTCTGTGAAAATCTGTACAACTGAGAGGTATATCTATCTCTATGTATATACAAATAGATATATACGTATATATATATATATATATATATATATATATATATATATATATGTGCACACACACAGCAACATTTATATATACATCCCTGTTATATACATAAATATGTGCATGGATGCCTGTATTGTCCTACATACCCTGATAATGGTGAGTATAGCTGCACTATGGCACATCTATAATGTGCCAAAGAAGAACACAAACTAATAAAAAACAAAAAAACAAAGAAACACACCAAGCCAGCATATAATGTTGATCAAAAGATCCAAAGTAGGAGCTCAACAGTACATAATGCACTTACCTACAGACCCTTGTGCCTGCTGGATGTTACCATACATACAGTAACAGGTGAGCAGGTGGTGTAATGTATAATGTTGTCAATGCATGCATGGACAGGGCACATTGTTCCTGCCCACAGGCTTGCCCAGCCAAATGCAAACAGCCACATATGTCCAAACTGCTAATTATAGCCACAAAGCTAGGATGCATAACAGTTATCTGACTGCTAGGCTACTAGATGCAGATAACAGTTTGAAGCAATACCACTCTACAGGCCACAGGCACTGTGCAACACAATCCTAGTTTATGCAATCCACAAGTAGTTTGCCTACAGTCATGTGCAAAGCAGATGTAAGCCATGGCATGCGTGATAAGTACTGTGATCTATAGTGTATAAGACTAGATAGGGAGGTGTTTTAATCTCACTCCAGGCCACTTGGTGTGTGTGTGTTTATGTGTGTGTGTGTGTGTGTGTGTGTGTGTGTGTGTGTGTGTGTGTGTGTGTGTGTGTGTGTGTGTGTGTGCGCGCGCGCGCATGCACGCATGAGCATGTGTATCCCCCTGAAAAACAACTAAGAATCCCTCACTGACTACCAAACTGCAATGGTTCTGCACTTTTTGGCCCTTTAAGTTGCTGCCAGATTCCAAACTTCCCTCTTATACAAGGCCTGCTGATGTCATCTATCGTAAGACTACCAGCTGCCACTGCAACATCAGACTTAAGCCATGGCATGTGTGAAACATTCTGTGATTTATCGTGTGTAAGATTAGATAGATAAGGGTTCTAATCTCACTTCAGGCCACTCATTTTGTGTGTGTGTGTGTGTGTGTGTGTGTGTGTGTGTGTGTGTGTGTCTGTGTATGCGTGTGTATGGATCTCTGTACAATATAAGTATGGTCACCTCAGTAATTTAGAATGTGATATGGTTTTGCAGTTTTTTATTTTAGCAGATGATGTGGGCCTCCAAATGTCTGACCACAACTAGGCCTGCTGATGTCATCAAGCTTAAGATGTCCTAAAGAGATAGTAATAGTAGACGCGAGACGTAGCACGTGCGTCATGTACTGTGATCTGTAATGTGTACCATTAAATAGGTAAGTATTCTAATCTACATGCAGCCAACTTGGAGTGTGTTTGTGCTGTGTCATGTCCTGTAAACAGTAATTGGAAGTGGTGCTATCCTCAATGTAGCCAGGTTTGTGTGTGTGGCTGTTACAGCATTTTACATCAGCTTATGCAATCATAGGATCTTTGAACTTTAGTAGCACAATAGTCCTACTGCCCTCACAATCCTAGCCAATTCTTTACCCTTATTTACATGATCAGCACATATTTCCCCTGTCCACAAGGGGCACAGGCAGAAGCCCTGTGGTGAAATGATGGTCACACAGCCAATCATACAGATGGCATCTGATGAGGTCCAATGAGGTGTTCTGTTTGCCATTAGGCAGGTTTCTGTTTCAAAAGTGTGTTAAAGTCTGCTAGACAGAGCTCTCCCACTAGCATGTATTACTAATGTCACATACCAGATTAATGTCCTTACACTGAGTAATCTGTGTACCATGCCACCTACAGATATGCAGCATTTCCAGAAAAGCAGGGTCACACATTGCCCTGTTTGCATGGCAGAGATCACCTCTGAGTAGTCTATATGGCACAGGCTACAATGACAGTGATTTCAGGTGATCCCCATTGAACAGATACTGAAGATATGAATTTCCCTTGTGAGGGTCTGTTGTGTTGTGTGCAATTGCCAGTAGTGCTTGGAAAGGTACATTACCAAATAGCCATTGCAATCAAATATTGGCCTGCTGAGGGGACAGTACATGGAGGTTATGAGTAAGTCAGTTTTGGGTGACTGTGTCCTCAGTTATGACATATGACTCCCATCTCACCACTGGAGAGACATGGTGATCTCAGGTACATTAGGAGTAAACTTGTGTGGTCAGGCCTGTATGCCCAGGTCTATCACCCCTGAGTATGTAATTCACATGTTGCTACCGATGTGCTACTTACCAGGAACATAGATGTTACTGATGAAAATGATACTACATATATATTTTTGCACATATTTATGGCCATTAGTATGACAACAGGCATTTGTTCATCAATATCCTCTTGTAGGATATTGACATAACAAACAGATTCTATGATGGCTCACAGTTTGCAGGCATCAGCCAACGTTGTCAGCCATTGACATTCAGTTTTCACTTGTATCATGGTTAAATAGATTCCAGTCAGTAGAAGACCCAGGACTGAGCCCTGTTGAACACTGCTGCTTACAGATTAGCTATTGGAGGTGGATTTTTGTGTGTATGTGTTCTATTAGTGAGCTACTTAGTGACCCCTATAATGATATTACCGTGGATGCCTAAGTGGGTGCTTTTGTCAATGATGACTGAGTGGGGGATAGAGTGACATGGTTTGGCTAACTCCAGAAGGTTGTATCCCCTGATGTCCCCTCACCCAGGTCCTTGGTGACTGCCTTGGACATGTCCACTAGGTTTAACAGCCATGATCTCCCTGTCATAAATCCAAACTGTGCACAGTCAACTGTTTGTAGATTACATATGTGTTTGCTGAGCAGCTCCATGATGATTTTTCACATGGGAGTACAGATATGGCTACTCAGGCAAATAGTTCTATAGTTCTAGTGATCGGTGGATGCACCACCTCTGTGCAAGGGGATAACAGTTGCCATTGTCCAGTCAGCTGAGATGCAGCCAGTGGTGACAGTATGATTGCAAGAAGTTTCAAATGGTGTTAGTAATCCTTGTTGGATCTCATGTAGTATGCAGCCTGGGATGTTAGCATGTACAATAGATGCTGTGTATCCCCCATAGATAGGCCAGTTATGACCTGCTCTGTAGATATAGAATATATTGGACAGGATGTAGGAATGTCATGTGGCACATGTGGTGGGGACAGGGTAGTGAAGTTGATGTAGAACCTGTGGAACAACAGGTTAGCTATGAGTACAGACCCATTATATGTGGTATCATTAAGTGCAAGTTCAAAACAATCTGGGCCTTCCTCTGAAGTTACACATGTAACTACACTGTGTGTTGTGGTACTGCTTTGTGGGGGGAAGATAATTTTGTCACATACTGTGTTTGCACAATGTCAATGTCACAATAACACTATGTGCTTGTTTTAGCTGAGGAGGTTTTGCCTCCATTTTAGGGGGGGACCCTCACCCCAATTGTCACACAGCAATGTCCACCTCTTACTGTACAACCTGCTAATGGCAGTTGTCCATCAGGCAGGTTTGCTGTTGCCATGAAGCGCTTGCTTTCCTCCTGTCAGGTGCAGCCAAGTCTATGCAGTTATACTACTGCTTACATAAAGCATGTGTGTAGAGTTCTGCATACTTGCCTGTCCCATCTGAGGGGGCAAGTGCAGACAAGCTATGTAAACCATACCATAACAGGTAATAAATTGCTTTGTTACAGTATATTTTTGTATTTTCTGCAAGGGGAGGTTAAGTCTGATACTTAGTTTTAATGAGATTGATCTGTGGTCAGATCTCACCAGAGAGGAACTCACAGTGGGGTGCTGCAGTGGTCACCCATTTTGGTAAACACATGATGACTATGTTGGCTCCCTTTTTGGGGCTGTCATGCAACTGGTCCAGGACATTGTTGTTAAGGATGTGGACTAACCTTTGGGCAAGTGAGCTTCAGCAAAACTAAGCAACACAGTTGGTGGTTACTTAATGTCACCACAAACCATGGTGTACTGATTTATCTTGATAGACACAAGTACACTCAAATAAGCACAACATGTGTCTGGATTCATGGAGCTACTCCTATAGTTGGCAATGGCGTGATTAGGTGTCCTTCCAGCAATGAATAGCACCTGCAATGTCTCCAAGAAATCAGTGTTTCACCAAATCTGGATGTGTATCTATACTTAATGAATATGTATACACCACCTGCATTACCTTGCACACTGTCAATTGAGGTCTGAACATGTGGAAGGATCTGTAGTCTGGTATGGCTGTGGTGCTGTCCACAGCCTTGAGCCAGGTGTCTTTGACTGCACAAATGTATGCATATGACAAGGTGGGGACACCTTCCACAGGGTGGGGTTTAGTGTTGCCATTCCCAGTGTGTAGCAGCATAACCGTGATGTTGAATGAAGATGGCATTCTCATTGGAAAGGTTTCCCTCCAGACAGTGTCTATAAGATGCTCTGTGGGGGTGTAATCAGCCTTGACCAGTACTCAACATCACAGGGGTGAGAGATGAAGACCATCTCTGGCAAAGCTTTGACATCTGTTGAGCAAGTCATCCCAGGCAGACATGTAGTGGATCCCCTCACAATCACACCACATGCTAAAGCATTTATTGACATCCATTTCTGTGTGTATTGAACCATCATCCTAGGTGAGGGTCAAATGCAGCTGAAAGCTATGAGCATACCCACGAGAGACACAGAGTGTCTGAGCACAGTCATGTGTCTGCATGCAGTCCAGTGACGTAAGTCCCTAGGTGTACACACTTGCAGGAACTATGATGCCATCATTATGTTACCTGATATTCCTTGAGTTGCGACAATGTGTGGTATGGCATATCATGTCAACCCACAGACAACTAACTGTGACCTTTACCATATGTAGCCTGGTGACATGGACATTGATGTTTCTCATGATGTAATCACCTACGAATAATAGGTTTGATTTTGTGTTTTGCCTCATGTGTTTGACCGGTCAGACAGTGGTGCATGAACTATTATGTGTACTGTGTTCTCCAGATGTATGATTTTCTAAGGTGTCTGTTGCTTGGGACTGTCTCTGGTAAGGAGCTGCACACATTCAGGTGTGTGTGATGTGGGTGTGGGTGTGGGTGGAGCAGGAGGTCAGCTGTGCATGTTGGCAAAAATGCTCATTGCCATATATACTGACTTCTGTTTGAGACACCATGGAATCAGGATTTGAAATACAGTCACATCTGTCACACCTTGTATTTGTGTGACATAGGAGTAGAGGGGTGGGGATATTTTCCACATCTCATTAACAGCCACCGATAGTGCCATTAATAATACAGTCATGCTTGTGTTTATGTCACAGCACACCGTTGTTAGGCAGTGTTATGACAGATGGTGAAATGTAACATGTAACCTTTATGTAGGCCCCCTAAGGTAACACAGCACCTGATAGTGTGCCATACAATGCTTTGCCAGCCATGTAGACCTTGGATTGACCATAATCCTGTTATTAGGTTTTGCCCCAATGCCATACCTACAAATATGACACTGTGCAAGTCCAGCAAAGTTAGGGTCATACTTCCACATCCTCAGAGTTAACGGCCTGAAACACAGTGTTTGTAGACACTCCTTGCAGTGAAGATGTGGCTGTCCGTGCATGCACAGAAGACTTGTTCACCTCTGCTGACATTATGTTGGCCTTGCAAGAGTACAATACCTGTCAAGCAACCAGACAGCAAACTGGTTGTTGTGTGACATGATGTGGGAACACAGATATGTGTTCTAGTCACATAACTGTACAATATGATATACCTAGGACATGTGGCAGATGGACACACATTGGCAAAAGGTGGTCAGTCCTCTGCAGTAGGCCTTAAAGCCATGTCATAAAGATATCTACCATTAATCTGTTAAAGGGAAAGATGCATGAATTTCTGTGAATTTGTCACCTAACATGGATCATCGCCACTGTGCTGCTTGTTTCAGCAAGCAAGCAAGAACACCTATGTCACTGGACATTGCACATTATATTGTGATGCTGCAGCTGTGCTCCTAATCATCATCTGGTGAGTTCCCTAGTGACATACCAGCACCCTGGTACAGAAGACATAATACATGCAAAAACCAACTGATTGCTCAGGTATCTAATCAAGGCATATACCTGGAGAAGGGTATGTGAAGCCTACAGAGTAATTCATGCTGTGGGACAACTATGTAAATGAACAAACAGGCTATGCCATGCATCTCATCATGAGCTTTGTAGTAATGTTTTGCATGTGATGAAAAAAGAAGTATCAGAACATGGTATCCCATGAGTGAGTGGTTGTGATGAGGCCAGCATTAGTAGTAGCCAGGCACCAGCCATTCAGGAGACTCCCCTGCTTTCCACATTCTTCACAATGTAATTGTGTCCTTTCAGTACACACCACTTGAGTAGTGTCCAACTGCAGAATACCTGTGTAAAACCTCCCTCCTTATCTTCATGGGGTGTACATATTACCCTTCCCTCCATTGTTTGTCTGTGCTCTGTACAGGCACCTTGCACAACTCTTTTCTTGGAACATGATGGAAGTAACTGCAATACTTAGTTGTACAAAGGACAACTAGCATGCAGTGCCAAATAGTGTCCCCAGATCTCTCAGTTGTCTGATATATAAAGCCATGAAAGGAGTCAGCATGGATAGGATCAGTAACAATGTCATCCATCTACTAACACTGGATCATACACAGTTTGTTTTGCTCAAGGGCAGATTATGCTTACCTACCCTAACCAGTAGACCTCATTGAGTGTTAAACTTTGCAATGAATGTGGGGAATATGACTCACTCCACCTACCATAGCCTGACAATTGTTTGACAATATTAGGCCAGAAGGCCCTGCTGAAAACTGTGTAGGTTATTTACAGAGTGGTATGTTAGCTGGTGGATAGTCAAATGTCTGATAGTCATAATCTGGGAATATAGTATTGGGTAGTCCTATGCTACAATGATGGCAGTCAACAGTGGACTTCCCTCAGACATCATTAATGGAGTATCCCTTATAACCATTCCCTTCTCTGCAGTCATGGCCACTGTCAGTGACCTCTGGCTGATTACATTAGCAGGTGATTGCATATTTGGAGCTGTCAATATCTCCCACACAGAACCAAAAGTTATCCAGCATGACCTGAGACACACATTAAGTTGTTATCACAGCCACTGACAAATAGAAAATGCCAAGGACTGCACAGTGCTGTCCTTTTGGAAGTAATCCACCCCTGGAAAATATAGTATTGTCCGCACACCACACACAGTTGAGCCATTACTCAGGGACTTAATGACACAGAGAGTGTGCTAGCCTTTGACTTTCACTGGTCATTAGGATGTGGGAATTCATTTAATTTTGTACAATCTATACAGAAAGGTTTGGCATGTAAATCCCAGACTGTCATTGTTATACCATATTTAGCACTCATCACACCTATCATTGTGTGCAATGGCACCTTTGCTTTGTCACTACACAAGCATATCTTACAACTGTAGCAGCCACACAGGTTCCATGGTAAACCAATACATATTGTAAATAACAGGTCCTATGCAGACCGTGTCAAGACCATACATGTGTAGTCTGCCTCCTACATGTTTTGGGGGGGCTGTGTATGGCTGCCATACAGGGATATGTCAGATCTCACTGTGTACCTCCCACTTATCCAAGAAAGGACTAACACATGTATTACCTGTTCTACACACCTACACTGTAACTGTGGTATAAATAGTACATGCTAGAGAGACATATGTAACACAGACATTACACCCTATATTTAATAGGTTCCCCATGCACGTGAAGCACACATTTGCTGTGATGCACATCATGTGCAAGTTACACAATGGGATGCAGAACAAGGCAGTCCTAAGTAGTGTAGGACAAATATCTGTAATGGACACAGATGTTCTTCATCTCACATTGCTGCAGTCCTTACACTTGGGTAGTCCGCTGTCTTCGGTCGGCCCGAATATCAAAGTATAAGGCTGACGTCAGTCAAGGCGCATTTGACTGACATCAGGACGTCAGGGTACAAATGCGCATGACCGACGTCATATCCTCAGTCTTTTTTGCCGCATGGTCCGATGCAGAAGCAGTATTGCAAGTGCCGGTTGGCGTTCTGAAATTTTTCGATTCCGGAGTTTCAGACCGAGTCAAAGTTGGCTAAGTACCCCGTTGGGGAATATTTTGGTTTTTTCTTGCCTCAGTGGTTAAACGGATGTCAGAAAAAGTGAATAACTGCATTTCTTGTGGGAAACAGATACCGCATAGAGATTATCATACTTTGTGTATTCCTTGTTTAGGGCCTGAGCACGACGTTGTTGGGTGTCGCTCTTGTGCTAGATTCAATAAGCGCACTATAAAGAGGAGATTAGATTGTGCCAGGTTAGTCTTCGGGAAGCGGTGCAATTATAAAATGCCGTCGGATGCTCCGACGCCCGCTTCTTCGAAGCGCAAGGACAAAGCAATTAAGCCTAGGCTAGAAGAACCGTCCGTACCGGACGCCGGTTCTTTAGAGGTGTCGGTGGAGCCGGTGGTTCCACCGGAGGTTTCTTTGGGATCCCAGGGAGAGACCTTGTTGTTGCAGGATGTGGCCTCTCAGGAGGCAGGTCAGGGTGATGGGGCTTCTCAGGTTACTATACTCCCCTCCCTGCCTAGGGTGGTTGGGCCTTCTCCTTCTGTTTCCAAGGCTTCTCCTAGAGGCAGGCCAGGTTTAGCTTCAGCTGGTGTCACCCCTAGTTCTTCTGGAACTGTGCCCAAGAAGCATATGCTTAAAATGGCAGAAGATTTGATTTCTTTGATTAGGGGTTCTTTGCCCCCTCCTGATAAGAGACCTAGGGTGGAGCCTGAGCTAGGGAGTTTTGAGCAGGCTTCGGATGTTTCAGAGTCTTCGGCTGAAGACTTGCAGGAGTACTCTCCTTATTCTGATTCTGATGTGGATGATTCTACTCCTTCTGCTTCTCCTCCTGAGGATTTTTCTTTTTCAGAAACGCTTCATTCCATGAGGGAGCATTTTAAGTGGGAAGGTCAGGACTTCTCTGATTCCAGGAAAAGGCTTAGGAATTTTGTTTTACCCCAGCATAGGCCTTTGGCTATACCTCCTGTTTTGGATGTAGTGGAAGATGTTTTTACAGAAGCTTCTCTTAATCCTGATTCTTTGCCTCCTGCTCCTGTTAAACCGGATAGGTATTACAGGGTGCCTGAAGTTCATAAGTATCTTTTTAAGAGTCCTAGGGCAGACCCAGAAACTGTTAGCCAGGGGCCTAAAGGTGTTAAGGCTTCTGTTGTCAAGAATCTGGTTCCTGCAGATAAAGAAGCCAGGGCCTTGGATAGATGGGGAAAGAAAGTTTATACTTCTTCCACTCTGGCTATGAGGGCTTTGAACTGCCAGTTTCACATGTTAAAATACCAAAACTATCTCCTTTCACAGTTGAAGTCTAAGGTTGATGCTCTGGCGGAAGGTATTGATTGTAAAGAGTTACAAGATTTGGTACATGTTTCTGAACAGGTGGGTAAGCATTCTTTGCAATGTGGTTTTGATGCTGTACAGGCCTCGTCTAGGGTGGCTGCCACTGTCGGTTCTTCAGGCACGCCTGGCTGAGGGATCAAAATTTATCTGACCATGTTAAAACAAGGATTTTAGATGCTCCTTTACAATCTGATGTGTTGTTTGGTTCTCCTGTTGAGGCAGTTTTAAAGAAAATGGAAGACAAGGCTAAGTCTATGCAGACTGTTAAAGATTTTTTGCAGGTTCAGCCTCCAAAGTTTAGTAGAAATTGGCCTGCTAAAGGGTGGACGTATCCTTCTTATGATTCCCAGTCTAGGGGTAGATCTAGACATGGTAGGGGCAGAGCTCAGGGCTCTTTCAGGCCTAGAACAGGGAGTTCTCCTGCACAGTCTTCTGGTGAGGGCAGGGGTCAGTCCTTTCGTAAACAGACCCAATGACCTACCTTTTCAGCTGCCAGAGCCTTCTCGTCTGGCAGCACCTTTGGGAGGAAGGTTGGCACTTTTCAAAGAAAATTGGAGTTTAATTACCCAAGACAAATGGGTATTGGATATCATACACCAAGGTTACAGGTTTTATTTCCATACCTTGCCTCCTTTCAGAGGCATGCCAGACATTCCTCCTCAACAAAGAATAGAGGCTCGCAAGCAAATTTCTCTGTTACTTCAACTAGGGGCCATACAGCCGGTCCCCATGCCAGAAGTGGGCCTAGGATTTTATTCTCGCCTGTTCCTAGTACCAAAGAAGGGGAACACTTGGAGACCAATTTTGGATTTATCTATCCTCAACACTTATCTGGACATTCCCAAGTTCAAAATGTTGACGTTACAACAGCTTTTACCTCTGCTGGGCAAAGATCATTGGATGGTAACTTTGGATCTCAAGGAGGCTTACCTTCATGTTCCTATCAGACTAAGTTGCAGGAAGTATCTGCGTTTTCGAGCTGGGACTTCTCACTATCAGTTCTCTGCATTGCCCTTTGGCTTATCTACTGCGCCCAGAGTGTTCACGAAAGTTCTGGCTCCAGTGATAGCTTTCTTCAGGCTAAAAGGAATACAGATCTATCCTTATTTGGACGACTGCCTGATTCTGGCTCAAGGAAGGAAGAGCTTCTTCATCATTTGGAATATGTGATAGCAGTGCTAAGATGCCTGGGGTATTCTGTGAACGAAATAAAGTCCAGTCTAGTACCCTCTCAGGATATGTGCTTTCTGGGTGTAAGACTGAATACAGCATCCCAGATGGCCTTTTTAACCCCGGACAAACAAAAGAGTCTTTCCCTTTACTTCCATCAACTATCTCATCAGTCCGGGCTGACTGCAAGGACAGTCCTTCAAGCCTTAGGGTTCATGGCATCTTGTATTCTGGTGCTTCCCAATGCCAAACTGCATATGAGGAAGCTGCAATGGTATCTCAAAATGTATGGACACAGCACTGCCAGGATCTGGACACTGTCATTCAAATAATACCTTGCATTCAAAACGAATTTTGCTGGTGGGCTCAGGAATGTCACCTAAACAAGGGACTCTCTGTGACCCGGCCAGAGGCGAGTCAGATTTTAACGACAGATGCCTCAGACAAAGCTCGGGGAGCTCATCTAAATGGAAAGTGGATACAAGACAAGTGGCCTGCCAGACTACAACATCTACATATCAATCTGAAGGAGATGTTAGCAGTCCAGTTTGCATTAATAGCTTTCAAGGATTTACTTCTTCCAGGGCAGGTGTTGATTCTAACAGACAACACAACTGTCATGTGGTACATCAACAAGCAAGGGGGAACACATTCTTATCCTCTATGCAGGCAAGCAATGATTTTGTGGGAGACTGCTCTCAGTTTACAGCTCAATCTTCAGGCAAGGTTTCTGCCAGGAGCACAGAACTCCTTAGCAGATGTGTTGAGCAGACGAATTATGGATCCCCACGAGTGGAAATTGGATCCTCATGTATTTCAGAAATTGACAGTGTCATGGGGAACTCCAGACATAGATCTGTTCGCTTCTCCACTAAACCATCAGCTGCCAAAGTTTTGCACAAAAGGTTTCATCCCACAGCTTGGAAAGTGGATGCTCTTTCTTTCAATTGGAGCAATCTTCATGTGTATGCCTTTCCACCTCTGCCTCTCCTCTCAAAGGTACTTCTAAAGGTCAGACAGGACAAGCCAAGGATGATTTTAATAGCTCCAGATTGGCCTCGACAGCACTGGTACCCATTACTGAGAAGTCTGGTACGGAAGCCTCCATGGCCTTTGCCTTCGATTCCACACCTGTTGTCACAGGAGGACAGCCATTTGCTCAATGTCAAACTTCACTCTCTTCACCTAACAGCCTGGCATATTCTGTTTTGAACCATAGAGGGTCTCAACTTCCACAACAAGTTTTGAATGTGATTTTGGAAGCTAGAAGGCCTAGTACAAGGAAAGTGTACGCAGATAAATGGAAGAGATTTTTATTTTGGAGTGCAGCAAAGGATTTTGATGTTTCTGAGCCTAATTTAAGTGTGGCTCTTCAATATCTTACTGAGTTACTGGACAAATGTTTGTCCTTCTCTTCTATTAAGGTTCATGCTGCAGCAATTTCAGCTCACTATGAATGTGACCCTCCATTGTTTTCTCATCCTTTGTTCAAGCAATTTCTTAGAGGGCAAAGAATATAAGACCCCACGAGAGCTCCTACTCCTGCTTGGGATCTCAATTTTGTGTTGGAGAAACTCACTCTACAACCTTTTGAGCCTGCAGCTACTTCTGAGTTGAAATATTTATCATGGAAGACTGCCTTTTTGTTGGCCATTATCTCTGCAAGAAGGGTTTCTGAATTACAGGCCCTTATGGCAGTTGAGCCTTTCTTGATTTTCCATAAGGATAGGGTATCTTTACGTACTAATCCTTCCTTTATGCCTAAGGTGGTTTCTAGTGTGGCTTTAAACCAAACTATTCATTTGCCTACTTTTTATGCAAATCCCCAAAATAAAGGGGAAAAGATTTTGCACACTTTAGATGTACACAGGCAGTTGCGATATTATTTGGACAGAACTAAAGGGTTCAGGCAGTCTCAGCAGTTGTTTGTTTCTTTTGCTTTGAGTTCTCAGGGCAAGCCTGTGTCAAAACAAACTATTTCTAAGTGGATTGGGTTTTGCATTGCTTTCTGTTATTCCCATCATGGCAAGGAGATTCCAGCTGGGATTAGGCCTCATTCCACTAGGGCTACTGCCACTGACAGCCTTTTGAGGAGTGGCAACCAAGGATATTTTGGAGGCAGCTACTTGGAGTTCAGTGCATACTTTCTCTAGGCATTATCACCTACCACTTTACTCTAAATCCAGGGCTGGTGTTGCCACTGCTGTTTTGCAGGGCATTTTGGCAGCTCCTGCTTCCTTGTAGTTTGGCCATCTTCCCTTACCTCTGCTTTGGGATTCTACCCAAGTGTAAGGACTGCAGCAATGTGAGATGAAGAACATAGTACAGTTTTGTACCTACCATAAATGTAGATGTTCGAAGATCCACATTGCTGCAGTCCAATTTACCCTCCCTCCTTCCCCTCTGTAGTTAGAGGTGGTTGTGTGGGTTGGGTTGTAAATATTGTGTATATTGTATATATTGTACATATAATTAGTGCAAGGGTGGTTGGTTGTTTGTTTGCTGTCTTTTGGTTTTGACCTTTATTTTTAGGGTCTTCTGACATCTGGGGCAAGAAAAGACTGAGGATATGACGTCGGTCATGCGCATTTGTACCCTGACGTCCTGATGTCAGTCAAATGCGCCTTGACCGACGTCAGCCTTATACTTTGATATTCGGGCCGACCGAGGACAGCGGACTACCCAAGTGTAAGGACTGCAGCAATGTGGATCTTCGAACATCTACATTTATGGTAGGTACAAAACTGTACTTTTGTAGATGTGTTAGCTCCAGAAACCCTGGTGACACTTACCAGGGGTATCAGATCTTTACATAGATTAGGGATGCATGAGTAGGCTGAATGATGCCATTATCCATGTTAGCCTGTTATCCACATATGAATCTATGGAGGCATACACCTATAGTGCTGTACCTTGATGAATACATATTTTTCCTGTGCTGACATTCCATCCTGTGCTGTGATGTCTATGAGTTTATTGCCACTGTATCCATAGGTGTTCCCTACAGATCCCTCAAACTGAACCATAAACAGGTCCGTGACACACCTTTCATTGTGTAAGTATACAGCCATTGCAACATCATACAGCATAAGGTACACACAATTATGTGGCTTACTCATTAGAAATGTCAGCATACATTATCTGTCAGTGACCAGTACAATTGGCATGGCAAAGCAACACTGCATTACACAATTACATATTAATTTATATAGTCACCCTGTGCATCAGACACATAGCTTCATTTCTCTGCATCCATGGTGAGGGTAACAGGAATATGGCATAGGTATCATCACTTGCATAGGGTGTTGTGTGGGGGTGCAGGAGGCTTAGGTTGACCCAATAGCTTGAAAGAATGTGTGTAAGTCACGAAGGGAAGCAGGCAAGATGGACCATGGAAATGTGCCATGTGTGTCTGTAGGTGACCTGATTTTGACAGTGATGTGTGAGTGTGTGCATGAACACAGTCAAGCTGAGTGCTAGCCTTACATGTGTGTATGCTGAGCAGCTTTGAATCACATGGTAGAGACAGTTCACCATCTCTGCTACTGAACACGGGAATTGGCTTTGCCAGAAGTTGCACTGGCACCTCCATGCCCAAGGACAGACGTGATGCTAGTACCTGATGGTGACTGCTGTCTGCTGGGACCATGTCCTCCACAGGAACACCTAGGACCATGAGCCCATGGCCTGCCACATCTTTGTGTGGAGAGCACATCTCCCTCTGCAGCACTAGATGTACTTCCACTGCAGGAGTGTGATTGTGCACGGCCACGTGGAATCTCAGCAGATGGAGTTGCTGACCTATGTCCACAAGTCCGATGCTCAACTCCAACCAAATGTTTCATCACAGACAATGTGCATTCCAAGACAGATATTCTGTGATCTGTCTCAGACCAACCTCTCTCCACTGCATCAGTGAACCATTCTAGGGTATCAGCAATGCGGTGGAGGCAGTCACTGATGTCAGACTGTGCTGTACCCATAACCCTGAACATTCATCTGGAGTTCCTTTTGGAATGTGGCTGTCCCTCCCTGATGGCCTGAAACATACACCAAGTGACCTGTGATGAGACATCTGCAACAGGTGGTGGTAGGACAGCAGGCCTCCTATGAGCACCCCCATCAATCCACTTGTGTGAAACCTCGCCAGTTGTTTGGCTATGGCCAGTATCAACACTCACTGGAGCCATAGTTGCCACACTTTCCTGTTCAATGTCCACACTCTCTGACTGTCCAATATCTGTAGCATCCAGGAACTGGGTACGTGTAGGCATACTGACTATGTGCAGTGATAATGAAGGCAGAACAGGGATTTAAACCTATGGGACAGATTCAGCCCCTGAAACTCCCACCTGTGCCTCACTTTGGCCACCATCATCAACACAGTCTGAAGACACACTGACATCAGGTTGTGTAGGGGACAAAGACCAACCACCCTGGTCACCTGTGATAAAAAAATGGGAGAAGCAGCACATCCATTCGTGCATGAATTGTGCCATCCCAAATAGAACGAAGATGCTCTCCTCCAAAAAAAGGAAGCCAATCTGGTGGTCCCCTGCCATAAGCAAACTATACAACAGAAGAAAGAAACTGTTGCAGAAAAGAGGAAAATCCCAGGATGCAAAAAACTCCCTTACCAGCCTCAGTAAGAAGCTGAGATCCCTCATAAAATCCTCCAAAACTAGTTACGAAAAAAAAAAATTGCCAAAGATTCCAAAGACAACCACAAGCATTCTATAGTTATGTCAAGAATCTAAATGGCAATGCTCAGATATGCTCTGAGCTACAACAAAATGGCATTAAAGATACTGATCCCAAGGATATTGCCAATATCCTGGTGGATCAATTTAGTGCCAACTTCACCCCCCTCTCACCCCCTAAAGGGCCCATCTCAATACCAAAAGATCGCCAAATTCCAGTAATCACGGCCACACAGGTAGAAACCGCACTCTCAAAAGCTAAGAATACAGCATCCATGGGACCAGATGACATCCCGGGCTGTGTACTACATGAACTACAAAATGAACTGGCACCTCACCTAAGTGTCATGTTTAATCATAGCCTCACCTAAGGCATCATGCCCAGTGAGTGGCGCACAGTTACAGTTATCCCACTCCACAAGGGGGATCCATCTTGGATCCCAGGATCTACCGTCCCATCAGTCTGCCGTGTCTGACTGCAAGGGCATGGAAAGCATTATCATGGAACTTATAAACAAAGACACTGGCAATCTTCAAACACTGGACCCCACCCAGTTTAGGTTTGTGAAGGGCCGATCTTGTCTTCTGAACCTGATTGACTTCTTTGAATCAGTCTCCAGAGCTGTAGATGAGGGTAAGGCGGTCCACATCTGGACCTCGCCAAGGTCTTTGACACCATCCTCCACTCTGGAATCATAGATAAACTTAATAAGCTGGGCATAAATCCCTACATCACTCAATGGGTTGTCAACTGGCTTACTGATAGAACCCAGATTGTAAAAGTAGCCGACTCCAAATCCAGCTCCAGAAAAGTGACAAGTGGAATACATCAGGGTTCAGTTCTGGGACCGCTCTTGCTTGGCATCTACTTCTCTGAAGTACAGGCCAACACTAAGGGACTTTTGCTAACAAAGTTTGCAGATGACTGCAAACTGGGAGCCATTGTTGAATCCCCAAATTATGTGGATATTCTACAAAAGGGCCTTACAGAAATAGATGTTTGGTGGCAGAGCCATGGGCTTAAGCTTAATGCCAAGAAATGTATAGTTATCCCCTTTGGGAAAAACCATGTACCCATGAATTACCACATAGGTGGCAGTACACTAAACTCTGAACGTGTGATGAGAGACTTAGGGACACAGGTGGACAGTGGTCTCACCTTCGATAACCACATCACCATAACAGTCAGGAAATCCTTCTATGTGGCACACCTCATGACTAAGGGATTTTCATCCGGAAAAAAGGAGGTCATTGTCCCACTGTATTCATCCCTCATTAGACCCATTATAGAGTACAATGTCCCGATTGGTATGTACCTCACAAGACATCTGCAACAGCTGGAAAGGCCGCAGAAATACCTCACTAAAAGAATCACAGGCCTAAAGCAGATGCCCTATGCCGACCATCTAAAAAAAACTCCAGCTATACTCTGTGGCATATCATCTACTCAGAGGCAATCTCTGCTTAACATACAAGGCCATGTCAAACCCAGAGCTGTTGAACATGCTCAACTTAAAGAAATCCCAATCCCTCAGAGCCACACACTCCAGGGATCTAAACCTTGTCATCACAATGAACAAAACATGCTGGAGGGATAAGTTCCTGACCCAGAGACTCCCCATACCCTGGAAAAGACTGCCCATACATGTCAAGCAGAGCACCTCCTTGGCCCTCTTCAAAAGGAACCGTGATGATTAAATGGGAGATAGGAAGTTCGCCCCAGGGATCACGTCAGTCGTCCTGCTAGACAGGTATCCAGGGAAGTAGATATTGTGGGAAGAAATATCAAGGGATACGTTATGGCTAGGCTTATATAGGCCCTAGAGCCGATAGCCTAGTACCCACCTATGAACCTATGAACCTATGTTGCAATATATGTAAAGCTGTATACACTGTTGTCACTAATACAGACCAATGTAAACCCAACCTCATAGAGTAGGACATGAGGACAGTACTTTTCCCACAAACATCTGTAGTTACTTGTAAATAAAAGCTGTTTACACAGCAATCTCATCAGCAACAATGATGTTCACTGTTGACATTTGTGAAGACTCTGCACAGTTGACACATATGGCAGTCTGTAATGTCCTGACAATACTGTCACATCTATCATTGAGGCCACACCTACAAGACATAGATATATGTGTATACAGTCAGAAAATATCTGTGTAGTTGGCAATCATGCCAACAGTGCAGCAATCTAGCCAGCAGGCCTGGGATGACACTTTAGGGAATACATTACAGCAAATCTACATCTGTAACAAAACAGTGTTGTGCTTACCTGGAGCAGGATTGCAGCCTTGTCCGATTCCTGATGGACCTGTGAAAAGTTGAGGGACAGGTAATGTAAACACCACCACATGTTGCACTATAACCGGGTAATGCATCTATATATCTCACATTTACAATAGCTATTTTCTTAATTATGTTGGTCAAACTCAGAGCATGAGATTCAAACTGCAGTTAAACTCTCCCCAAAAAACAAGCACATGACACCCACGTAAAAATATGTTCACCTTGACACACTGAATGCTACAGTATTCCAATGCTGATCAAACTAAGCCTATCTGGACGGTCCTCTGGCATGGAAACTGTAGCACCCACATCCACGATATATGGTGTGATGGATGCCTGGGAGCTGTCGTGTGTTCCTAGGTTTGCCAGGAATTCCTCAGTAACTGATAGTGGTGCTCTTCTTCATGCAGCATTTATCATATCTGTTGCACGGTATTGAACCTGCTCATATGTCCTGCTCTGGTGACCTATGGCATTGACATCACGGACAAGGTCAGCCCACAATGCTGCCTGCTGTTTCCTGTTTTGCCTCCCCCCAGATGGTAGGAGTTCATGGTGTTGATGAAGAATTTCCAGGATTATATCATTCTCAGCATCCATAAAAGGTGAATGGCAGCTTACATACATGTTTCCTGAAAGAAAGCAAAATGGGAACACATGTCAAGATCCCACACATGGGAGTACACTATGTAGAAATACAGCAAGAACAGAATGGCTAGCAGTATCCGCTGCTTGATCACACATGTCATATTCCACAGTGTGCAAACATACTAAGTGTGTGGCTACAACTAAAATACTGCAATAGTCAGCTATTCCTGTTTGTGCCATGACAGATACTGCTGTATGATCATACACCCAACACAGGAGTCCATTGTAGTGTGACCCTAGGAGTAACTCAACTTATAATATGTCAAAACAACAGTACTAAACAAATAGTAATGTGCTATTACAACCACTATAAAGGGACATTCCCATGAGACTAGTGTGGCAGATTGACAAAAAAAAATCCACTTGATTTATTGTACACCCTCCATAGGTGTAACAAATCTGGAGATCAATGACATGTAATCATTACAGTTCTCAGAAAGGTTTAATGCTATAATCCCCATTCCCCTAAAGTATATTCACACATATGCATCATGTTGTAAGGAAAAAGCTTACAAACCTGATGGAGTACAATACTCCTCTATTGATATTTGCAGATAAAGTTTTTGGCAATGCGTTTACTGTGTGAAGAAAGTCTCATACAGACTGGTTCCCCTAGCCAGCTGTTTGCCTTTTTGACATGGTTCTCATTACCAGGTGATTGGCTCTTAAGCAATCTGTGATTCTGAAATGCTAATTGCAGCCAACACAGCTGATTTGCAGTATAATCAGCCAATGGCATGCAACTACTGAACAAGATATAAGGCCTTCATGTAGATTAGAAGCCCTTTCTGATATGTTGTGCTGGACATTACTGGGGTCAAGATACTATGTCATAGCAGAGGGTACATCTGTAGCAGCTACTTTAACATACAGATATATGTAGTGCTTGAATCGAACCAAACAGCATCAAAAAATAAAAATGCAGTGCAGCAAAGGATAATCCAACAAGAATTTAATTGAAGCGCTTTTCGTCTGCTACTAATGGCAGACTTCTTCAGAATAAAAACGTATTCTAATCATACCCATTTTATACAGAACACATAATTGGTTAATAACCCAATTGAATACTCATTAGACATTTAAAAAGGCAATAATAAAAAAATGAAAAACTTTGTTTTAAAAGTCCTTCTTACATTAACATTCAAGAAAATATGTAATCAAAAAGATATGAAATTTACCACTCAAGTATATTGTTAGTTCTTTGGATAATGTATTTCTGTAACATTAAAAAGTCTATCTCTTTAGGTTTAACATACTGAGGAGGCAGCCTATAGAACATGCTTCATTTAAACCAGGGGGATGGTAAGATTCCAACCTGATTTGCCAATAAAGTTCTAAAACTAATAGTTTTAGTGAAGCCGGACCCCCTCTACTGTCATTGCAAACTTGATCAATTCCTATGAATTTAAATTGATGGTTTGGATATTCTGAGACATGTTTGGCCAATGCATTAGTAAGCTTACATTTCCTAATAGCATACTGATGTTCATAGACTGTTTCTTTAAATTTACGTTCAGTTTTTCCTACATAGTGGGCAGTACAATTTTGACATTGGGCTAAATATACTATCAATTTTGAATTACATGTGAATCTATGTTTAAGTTTAAATTCACCCTTATTGATGTTGAATCTATTAGATTCCATAATGTATCTACAATAATTACAATTGTGACATCTAAACATCCCTGGAGTTCTGACTAATAAATGTTTCATTTCAAACCAAGATTTTAGGTTCCTCCCTTTTTTGTAAGTCACTAAAGGTGTAGTACCTAACTTGGTGGATGCTGTCGAGTCCACACCAAATAACTGCCAATTTTTTTGGATGATAGACCACAAAGAATTACTGTCCACTGCAAACGTAGTGATGAATCTAGGAATATCAGTCAAGTCTACCCTTCTGAAGCCCACTTGCTCATGATCATCCGCTGAACTTAAGCATGTCACCGTACTCTCCTTTTCTCTAACTTTAAGCAGTGGCACATAAAAATTGCTGTTACTTTTCATGTTGATCTTGTCTATAAGTTCCTCAACTAAACAAATGGGGTACCCTCTACTTAAAAACATTGATTTAAGTGTATTACATTCAACTACAAAGTCTTCATCTTTACTGATCATTCTTGCTGCTCTAACAAGCTGCCCTTTCACTACTGCACGTTTTTGTGTGTAGGGATGGCAACTTGTGAAATGTAGTAGAGTGTTAGAATATAGCGGTTTCCTATATATCTTAGATGTATAACAAGACATATTCTCATCTTTAGATAAAAGAATATCAAGGTACGCTATTTCATTACTACTGAAAGTTGAAGTAAATGCTAGAAAATCAGTGGAATCATTCAAAAAGTCAATAAATGCAGTGGCTTGTGCTTCAGTCCCATTAAAAAGGATGAAAATATCATCCAAGTAACGGGTGTAGTATATTAATAAATCAGAAAAAATGGGATTGTTGAGAATGTATGAATGTTCCCACTGGGCCATGACTAAATTGGCCACGCTGGCTCCATATGGTGAGCCCATCCCTACACCAACCGTCTGCAAATAGTAATTATCACCAAACATGAAGTAATTCCTAGGTAGTGTTAAATCAAGTAATTCTGTTACCAATGAGATATCATGACTGTTGGCCTCTGTAGCTTTTAACCTGTCACAAACCCATTCAATAGCTGTTTCCTGGGGAATACAGGTGTAAAGGTCTTTCACATCTATTGAAAGAAGATTGTAATGCTGTTCAAAACTTAATTCGTTGATTTTAGAGAGGAAGGTCCATGAATCTTTACAGATCTGAGACTCGAGAGAGATGTATTTACTTAGAATATGATCTACTACCTTAGCACATGCGTAGATTGGTGATCCACGACTGTCAATAAGTGGACGCATGGGAGGATCATTAATGTTCTTATGTATTTTTGGTATTCCAAATAAATACGGTATTTTTTTATTTTTTTATTATTGCCTTTTTAAATGTCTAATGAGTATTCAATTGGGTTATTAACCAATTATGTGTTCTGTATAAAATGGGTATGATTAGAATACGTTTTTATTCTGAAGAAGTCTGCCATTAGTAGCAGACGAAAAGCGCTTCAATTAAATTCTTGTTGGATTATCCTTTGCTGCACTGCATTTTTATTTTTTGATGCTGTTTGGTTCGATTCAAGCACTATATTTGTGTTTCAACAGTTTGGGAAGTACTCCAAGGCTTGCTTATTTTGTTTTTACACAGTCGGTGTTCTACAATTCTTTGGTATGGCGTCTGAGTCTTTATGTGAGCCAGCCAGTGAGTTCCCCAACGCTACACCGGAACTTTTAAGGTCTGTGAATTCAGAAGCAGGTATTCCTCCTGCATCTAGTAACCAGTCAGCTATTATCATCAGTTCCGATGAACGGAACACTAACAGTAAGTCTGTTGACTTACTTTTAAGTAAACTTGATGCAGTGCTACTTGGAATTGAGAAACTAGAAAAAGCTCATGGTATATTGTTAACCTTGCCTTCTGAAAACAATGCTGTTGGTACTGTCAATAATGTGTTCAATGCTGCCGCTCTTAAACCAGGTATGGATGCCGCCTTTTATAAACACGGCACAATTCAAGGAGCACAGTTGGAAATGAATGGCGTTTCTAACAATATTTTGAGAAGCGGCATGGGTGACAATGCAGATTGTATCCACAACGATAAAACTAATTTGGGAGCTGAACAGCGATCTATGCATACTATAAACAACAAGCCGATTCCTGTTGCTTGTAACGTCACAAGCGAAGTAGAGTTAGGTGACACCAATAAAGCTAGGCAGAGGAGAATTCCAGCCGACGATGAACCACACCATGCTTGGCAGAGGAGAATTCCAGCCGACGATGAATTACAACAAGCAACAGTACCATCAATAACTGTAGATAATGTTAACACATTAGTGATGCGACATCCAAAGACATTGAATGCAAATCAAACGGATTCCATTTTAGTTAACCAAGTAACCGCTAGTGATAAACAAGTGGACATTGATGCACACAACAGAAGGACATGTCAGTCTTCCACCAGCATGGCCACAACAGGTGGAGCAGGTACTAACGAGTCGGTTTTGGTGAGTGTAAACACCAACAACGTACCAAATTTTTTAAACTGGATTAATATTAATCCATCATTTACTTATGGAAAAGTGACTACTAACATTCAGAATGATACTATTGATTCTGACATTTACAACAAATTGAAACAATTGGATAGTATTTTATTTAAAATTAAAAAGTTGAAACTTGAAATAGTTTATTTTAACGAATGTTTAACAAGAAAAATTGTGCCAAAAGGTTTAAGGCACTTTCAATATCCTACAGGCCTCATTGCCAACTCTGAGTTTCATTTAGATTTGTGTAGTATGTATGATAGACATGGATTTGAACTGTTGAAGCTTATGAGTAAACATTATGCATTACAAATAGACCAACTGAATGATGAAGCAACAGTACTGGATAAAATGATTAAAACTGATGCAATGTTTGACAGTTATAGATTTGAATACAGTAAACTGTTTAGTAATATTGATGAACATTTGGTTAAAATACAAGCTGTTAAAGCAAAAAAACTTGATAGGGATACTAAGGCATATAAGGAAGGGACAGCATATCCCAAACCTTCACCTAGTCAGGTATGGAGGGGAAATGCCACTACACGTAGTAATGGACATACGTCTAATTTAATCAAAGATAGTTTCGCCCCTTGTGATACGTCCCGTCCTAATTTAAATGAAGGTGAGAACCAGAATGAAGTCCAAAGCATGGAGAGAGTTGAGCCCCCCAATGAACTACGTAGAAGTGAGAGATTGCAGAATAAGAATAACATGGATAGTTACCACAATAACAATGGTCAGGGTACTTTTTTAGGAGCAAGACCAAAAGTGCAACGCCAATGGCAGAACCACTCTTATCCATCCAGGAACAACCGTTAACACCTAATTTAAGCCTACTTAATAATTCAAGTCTACTTAATAATTTAGAACTTGTACCTGGAATAGAGGAAGTAGAGTTAAATGAAGTAAAAACACATCAAGAACCTAATATCATCACCAATTCGTTAGGTGATTTCAAAGTGTATAATTTTTCAAAAGTTGATATATCAATAGAAATGGCTGATTTAATGGCCAAGGGCCTGACTTATGTTCCACATCATCATATGGACTTGGTTAAAGCCATAATTGATGTTAAAATTTTCACACGGAAACTCAATTTCAGGCTAATGATGGGAGGAGGAGTATATGTGGGAGATAATAACCAGTTACATATCCCTAGTACTTACAACCCTCCACTACATCCACTTTTAGCTATGTTTGAATTAATGTGTGAACTTGACATCAGGAGGCATATAAAGAATCGCACGAATATGATCCGATACAATAATAGGGAATAAATAGAAAACATTCGTACCCTCCATATGAACAACCTGCGTATATGTAAACCAGATAAAGGAGGAGGGGTTGTGATTTTTGATAACAGCGATTATATTGACCGTATGGCATCAATTTTAGACACTCCTGCCTATGCTCTGAGCTCCATGAATGAAATCAATAACGCTTATAAAGTAATCAAAGATCACTTAGAAGAAATGTACATAGAAGGGAGGATAAATCAAGATCAGTACAACTATATGACTACTCTACATCCTAGGATACCGTATTTATTTGGAATACCAAAAATACATAAGAACATTAATGATCCTCCCATGCGTCCACTTATTGACAGTCGTGGATCACCAATCTACGCATGTGCTAAGGTAGTAGATCATATTCTAAGTAAATACATCTCTCTCGAGTCTCAGATCTGTAAAGATTCATGGACCTTCCTCTCTAAAATCAACGAATTAAGTTTTGAACAGCATTACAATCTTCTTTCAATAGATGTGAAAGACCTTTACACCTGTATTCCCCAGGAAACAGCTATTGAATGGGTTTGTGACAGGTTAAAAGCTAGAGAGGCCAAGAGTCATGATATCTCATTGGTAACAGAATTACTTGATTTAACACTACCTAGGAATTACTTCATGTTTGGTGATAATTACTATTTGCAGACGGTTGGTGTAGGGATGGGCTCACCATATGGAGCCAGCGTGGCCAATTTAGTCATGGCCCAGTGGGAACATTCATACATTCTCAACAATCCCATTTTTTCTGATTTATTAATATACTACACCCGTTACTTGGATGATATTTTCATCCTTTTTAATGGGACTGAAGCACAAGCCACTGCATTTATTGACTTTTTGAATGATTCCACTGATTTTCTAGCATTTACTTCAACTTTCAGTAGTAATGAAATAGCGTACCTTGATATTCTTTTATCTAAAGATGAGAATATGTCTTGTTATACATCTAAGATATATAGGAAACCGCTATATTCTAACACTCTACTACATTTCACAAGTTGCCATCCCTACACACAAAAACATGCAGTAGTGAAAGGGCAGCTTGTTAGAGCAGCAAGAATTATCAGTAAAGATGAAGACTTTGTAGTTGAATGTAATACACTTAAATCAATGTTTTTAAGTAGAGGGTACCCCATTTGTTTAGTTGAGGAACTTATAGACGAGATCAACATGAAAAGGAACAGCAATTTTTATGTGCCACTGCTTAAAGTTAGAGAAAAGGAGAGTACGGTGACATGCTTAAGTTCAGCGGATGATCGTGAGCAAGTGGGCTTCAGAAGGGTAGACTTGACTGATATTCCTAGATTCATCACTACGTTTGCAGTGGACAGTAATTCTTTGTGGTCTATCATCCAAATAAATTGGCAGTTATTTGGTGTGGACTTGACAGTATCCACCAAGTTAGGTACTACACCTTTAGTGACTTACAAAAAAGGGAGGAACCTAAAATCTTGGTTTGGAATGAAACATTTATTAGTCAGAACTCCAGGGATGTTTAGATGTCACAATTGTAATTATTGTAGATACATTATGGAATCTAATAGATTCAACATCAATAAGGGTGAATTTAAACTTAAACATAGATTCACATGTAATTCAAAATTGATAGTATATTTAGCCCAATGTCAAAATTGTACTGCCCACTATGTAGGGAAAACTGAACGTAAATTTAAAGAAAGAATCTATGAACATCAGTATGCTATTAGGAAGTGTAAGCTTACTAATGCATTGGCCAAACATGTCTCAGAATATCCAAACCATCAATTTAAATTCATAGGAATTGATCAAGTTTGCAATGACAGTAGAGGGGGTCCGGCTTCACTAAAACTATTAGTTTTAGAACTTTATTGGCAAATCAGGTTGGAATATTACCATCCCCCTGGTTTAAATGAAGCATGTTCTATAGGCTGCCTCCTCAGTATGTTAAGCCTAAAGAGATAGACTTTTTAATGTTACAGAAATACATTATCCAAAGAACTAATAATATACTTGAGTGGTAAATTTCATATCTTTTTGATTACATATTTTCTTGAATGTTAATGTAAGAAGGACTTTTAAAACAAAGTTTTTCATTTTTTTATTATTGCCTTTTTAAATGTCTAATGAGTATTCAATTGGGTTATTAACCAATTATGTGTTCTGTATAAAATGGGTATGATTAGAATACGTTTTTATTCTGAAGAAGTCTGCCATTAGTAGCAGACGAAAAGCGCTTCAATTAAATTCTTGTTGGATTATCCTTTGCTGCACTGCATTTTTATTTTTTGATGCTGTTTGGTTCGATTCAAGCACTATATTTGTGTTTCAACAGTTTGGGAAGTACTCCGAGGCTTGCTTATTTTGTTTTTACACAGTCGGTGTTCTACAATTCTTTGATACAGATATATGTGTTACATGCTGTAGCTGATGCTGCAGGCAATAGGCATAGGCAGAGAGTGTGAACACTTTGGAGGACAACAAGCTGTAACAGTAAGTGTGGGAGCTGTAGCAGCCTTGTTGTAGAGGCAGAGCCAGACTGAGGGTACCCATTCCACTGCAAATTAAGGCAAGTGTTTAAGGCAAGTATGTTAGGCAACAGTATCACTAACAGAGTACTAGGCAACATGTTTATTGTGCCCTTGAGCAATATAGGGGTAAATATACCATTATGTCAACCATGTGGGCATCTGCCAGGCCATGTGTTGCATTATGTTAGTCATTTGGAATTTGTGTGCTGGAAGTCCTTGTTAGTAGCAGGACATATGTGTATGTTAGTTGTGCAGCTGTGCTAATCTGTAATATCGTTATGAAATAATTATATGCTGCATTCTGATATTAGTCGGCCTCAATTGCATTACCTAAGTTAAACTCCTCTGTGAATGCATATTAATGCATGACCTGACACTTTATGCACTTTACAATGTTGCTATAGTGATATGTCAAGTTTGTTCCTGTCTGCAGGCCTTTGACTTTCATCACTGAAAAGCAGATATTGCATCTGAAATGCATTGTGTGGATAGAGTGCAGGACTCAGTCATTCCTTGATGGCTTCACAATAATGTAATTTAAATGCTACATACCACTGGATTTGACCTCAGGACCATGTATGGCAAAACTTACTGTTTACAAAGCATTTAACAGACTGAGCTACTGAGTCACTGTTACAGTATGTGTATTTGTGAAGATATAAGTGCACACATACAGGGTGTGACATACCACTATTACATCCATTATTATGTGCCTGGTTTTATAGGGATGTATTTCTCCACCAGAGTCCCAGTTGAACATGTATTTTGCCATTAATGTTTTAGTAAGTGTACTTGTACATGTTGTTGATAAAAGTGCACATTTACCTCCATTTAGAGACCTCACTTACATCCATTATTCTGTGTCTGGCTTTCTAGTGGTGTAGACCTCTACCAGACTCCCAGTTACACTCCCAGTTTTTCCATTACTCTTTCAGCAAGTTTGTGCAAAGCAGGGTGATGCGCAGCTCTGCTTAAACATGCTTAATGACGGTAACTTGCAATTACTATGTTTTGCTTAAACCACCTGTTTTAATTAACAGATGTGTGGTGTAGTAGGTTAATGCAGTGGTCTGCAGGTGTGATGGTCTTGGGTTCGAAATAGATGACAGGTGTTTGTTTTGTACAAATTTATTATCATTTAAAACACATATATCAATATAGCTACATTTAGCTGAGCTTACAAATGCTGCGCGATGCATCGCATCAAGCAAAAAATCTTTAAAGAAAGAAAAATAGCGAGATAGGACAGTGGTGAAATGGGGTGCAAGCAAGGGGAAAAACATAATGAAAGGCAGGTAGAGATATGCAGGAAGGGTGTAGGTAAGAACCATAGCTATCCATTTCTTCATCAGCAACAACTGTGCACTTTGACAGAATTTGTAGATGGATTTGGACTGTCACCTCCAGAGAGAGGGGTGATGACAACATAACTGTGTTGTCAAGCCAAATGGACCAAATTACATGTGTCTGGTGGACACATGCAAAATGAAGAGCTATGTATGAGATGATATTTTGTTTTTGAGGGGGGCAAGTGCCCTTTTTTTTAAGGTGAGAGTGGAATATTGGGGAAGGGACATAGGTGCGTGTGGGGGACATAAGTTGGGAGAGTGGGGAAGCTTTTGCAGACAGACAAGAAACACAAGGCAGCAGACAGGGGTGAAGTGTGACACAAGAGGTGGGGTGAACACCTAGGATGGAGGTGGTGTTGTGGAATCCCAGTCTCAGATTCCTCCACAAGGTAGTAGCATGACTCAAACCCCACCCATGGGACTGTTGGCGCTGCTCTTTCACTGCCCCTGGGGTGGCAGTGATGGAGGCTGGGTTCTGAGGTGAGGCTGCCCCACCAGGTTGGGGATCATGCCCTCCATCCAGCATAGGCAGTGTCCAAAACCTCAGAACACAATCCTGCACACCAATCCTGGTAGTTTGTCATGGCTGACAACACCACCCCCTCCACCACCACAACCAAAGGGAGGCCCAACCCTGGCCTGTGGGGTGGAACTACCTAATACCACAGGTAGTGCATTGGCAGCAGAAGGGGCACCACTGGGCTGTGTCCCAGATGTGCTGGGCCCCTGTGCCACAGCCAGAGGAGCCAAGGAAGATGGATCACCAGGAAATGGCCTACTTTGTTGCACTGTAGTAAATTAGATATAACAAAAAGTTAAGGTTAGTAATAACCAAAACAATGTTAGTATTAACATAACAGAACCTAATATTGATTAATCTAAATACATATTAAGGTATATTATGTGGAACACAACAATAAATAACATAATAGTAGGTATGTTAACAGAAAATCAGTATGAAATAACCCATGAGGTCAACATAATAGTTTAACAGAATATATTAACATTAAATCATAATAATAAATAATATTAATAAATTAAAGAAGATAAGGGGTGGGGAGAGAGAGAAAAGCATACCATTAGTGAATTCACAGATGATATTAATACACAGACTACTAATACATACTTCTAGAGGTGTGCAGTGTCAGTTGTGAGTACAATGATTCATATTCTTCTATAGATGATGTAGCATGTACATACCTTTCAAGCTGTTACCATGGGACAGTATGGGCCAAGCACTAACGAATGCAGGTACACAACTGTATGGAACTGTTTCACATAATGTTTACATACATAACTACCAAGGTGTTCTGTAAATTGATTTGCAAATACATTGCATTCCAGGTAATCATTTATCTGCTAATCATGGGCCAGACAGATTAGCCAGTTATCATTGCATTATGAAAAATCACGACAGTTGAGAGGTATGTTTGTCAACATTAAGTAGACTAGACAACTATCATGTCTTAGTTGGCAGGCATGGGAGTAGAATCCAAAAGCTATGACTCCAGAGGACATGCGCAGGTAATGTAACAATTGCCTGCAGTGACATTAGAACACACAAGCAATGACTACAGACCTAATGTAGTTATTTGAACATATTACTTATCAAACCACAATACTGATTTACACTTTATTGTTATTGCTCCTTAGAATCTGTGAAGTATATACATGATATCTGCCCAGAATGTGGGCTACCTTACCCATATACTTTGTTCCTGTAGTGGGAGGAACAGAGAGCATTCTTTGACTGAAAGTGGCCTGAAGATAGCCCTGAATGGTACTGTGGGTTGTGCAGTACATTTATCAGGCAATTACTTTTGCATTCTTTATTTATTTCAGTTTTACAGTTGACTGCAGTGACATTAGAACACATATGTATTGAATACAGCACTACTGCAGTTATTTGCACACATTAGTTATCAAACCACAATCCTACTTAAACCTTTATTGCTTATTGTTATTGGTATTGTTTATTGTTTATTGCACTACAGTTATCAGAAAATATCCATACTTACCACACTCATGGTGCATCCTGGCCAGGCACCCGGTGTGCGACTGGACATTGCTAGCCCGTTCAGCTGCAGTTGCTGGAAGAGAAGCACAACATTATGCATACCAGTTTTGCATGGATTCAGTTTGTATTTTAATAAAGTAGTAACAAACAAACTTACACATCTGTGAGGCATACCCAGCCCTAGCCTTTTGGACTCGGGTATCCAAGGTTCCCCTCTTCCTTCACTTCAGATCATCACAGTGGTGACAACACGGCTCACCAGTGTGGGGGGATACCAGTAGCACTGATAAGATCCCTGGCCAACTGAATCCAGGCTTCAGCTTTACATTCTGTGCCCTGATAACTGCCCTACAACAGCTGGGGTTCATAGTTCTGGACCAGGAGTCCAACAAAAACTCTGGACTCCTGCATGTGCCACCTCTGCACCTGAAAGCGCACTCCCTCACCAACACCACCAGGCACATCAACAGGTTAGTAAGACTTTAATGAATGCTGCAGAATTCCCACCTATTAGCATTAATATAGGCTGTTATCCCACCCTTACATGTCATACTGTAACATTCAAAAAAAGCACTGCGTTGCTTAGAATCATGCAAACCTGCTTAGTAGAGCTGAGCATCCCATAAACTTGCACAACCGTGTTTTAGCGAAGCTTAGCAAAGTGCAAACAGAAGTAGCTGTTGACCATGTTTAAGCAGTGTTTAGCACCACAAAGCTTTTCCAAATGTAACAATTTTGTTTTTAAATGAAGCTGCCCTTTAGCTCACCTCACACATTTCCACAGCAATAAATGTAAAAAGGTATGTCTGTTGGGGACTCAAACCCACAACCCACTACACTTGAAGTCACGAGTCTACCTATTTTGCTACTTGGATAGTGAGAAAACTAGTATACCTTTTCATATACTACTAAGCTACCTGTTAGTATTGCTAAGCACCACACTGTGCAAATGGCCATTCAAAAAATTTAAATAAAATAAAAAACTTAGACAACTATAACTAATTAATTACATCTGGTTTCTATTTTTAGATGCCTGCCAGGTGTCAGTTGTGCATGTGAAGTGCAGCTCAGTACTGCTGTGCTCCACACTATGCTGTGCAAACTGCATAAAAATAAAAAAAAAAATTAGTAATAATAACTATTCAACTCACACATATTTATACACTAACAGGACACATAACAGCAATTCTTATCTTGTATATAACATCTGTCCAGATACACTTTGGACAATCCACAACCAAGGGACAGCCTCTACACTATTGCCTACATGGATACAATATCCATGTTACTATGATCTCCCTTGGCGGTGAGCCATGATTAATATGCAAGGCACACTGTTGAGGGGGAACCAAGGCCGTGTACACCAGTACATTATGTGTAGGCTCTACACGGAGCCTACACAGATTTTATTGAATCCTGGAGATAGTTTTTCATTGCATATTATAATTTTTGTTATGTAGGCCTCTACAAAATTGCCATTTACTTATCATTAAGGCATAGTTCATTAAAGACAATAGGCTAAATTAATTATAGTTACCTGTTTTTGTATGTACTGACTAGTTGACTTGAATTTTATGGAAACATGCAGATACACTGAACAAAGGTTTCTGCTAAATAAATATCTATTTATTTTATGTTTAAGAACATTGAGTTAATTAAGTTCCTTTTCATGTATTTCTGTTTCTGTGAAGAAACGTATGACCTGATATGTGCCTTTTTTATTCTTTCATGTACATGCATAAAACCGTAGTTTTATATCTTTAGTTTTGCAACAGTTAATAAGCCGTATAAGAAGTACAGTGAGCGCAAACAGCTCTAACTTCATTAGTTACACAGCTGCAGAAAAACAATTAAACAAAATCTCAATTGATGTTGCAGCATATTTTGTGTTATATGCCTAAATTACAGTCTTCAGCCTGTAATTTTATTTGTTTCCAAACAGTTATCTTTTTTATTTAAATTTCTGATAGTTGACTTCTCTGGTATATGCAGAATTTCTCTGAATGGCACATGTATTCTAAAGCCTCAAATACAGATCAATAGATTAAGTGTATATCTCATGTCAGAGTCTTAACTAAATGAATGTCATATTTTATGTTTCATCCAATGTTTTCCAAAAATATGGGCCTGTTGCCTAATGCCATATGCATTAATGATTCTGATCTCAATAAAACTGTAACCCTTTGGACAGTTTTTCTGGTGTTCATGGATTACCTCCTTCTAATATTCATTACTCATATCTAAATGTCCATACTATTATCTATCATTAAATTAAAGAATTCTGCTCCATACATGCATAACAACCCATTGAAATTTTCTGTTTTCTTCCATTCCCCACCGCTAACTGCTTATGTCCTTTATTTCTTCAGTTTGACAATCAGAGTATTTAAAAGTTCATAATGCACAGACACTGAACCCTAGTGAGTCTTCACACTTTGAAGTCATTTCACTTCTGGTTGATGTATTGAAAAGGTGTGTTACATTTATGGAGGAAGCGCACACTGAGTGACTATTAAAATACTAAACAGAATATGTGGTTTTAGTTATGAGAGAAAACTGTTAAGATTTATAGGTCTGGAAATGTCAGAATGGCTGACATCTGTTTTCACCAATGGAAAGAGCTCCGAGTTGCATATATTAGTTCTGGGAAGAAAGCCATCCAACACTTTCAAAACAAAAATTATTTACTTTTGGTTTCCCAACAAATGATTAAAACCCAGAAGGAAACTCTGCCTCTGATAAAAAGTATAATCTAAGTTGTGAGTAGCTGAGTATTAAGTTAGACAAGAGGGGGAACAAGATGATCTCTGTTTTCTTAAGTTCAAGGTTTATTTCAAAAACTTCATTCTTAAATAGGAAACAGAATTTAACAGTAATTGAGAAGTTGTAAAATCACTTCACATAATTGAAATGACTATAGAACTATAACAGGATGAAATAAGGCACCTTGTATCATTCTACCAGCGTAGGACTTGTGATAAAACACAACTGTGCAGGACAGCAACACTAGGTTACAATAATAGTTTATTCATTCATTCACTTATTCATTCTTGTATTTTGTGACTACTTTCTTATTCCACTGCATGGTCATGGGTTACATGGACCCTATCCCAACCCTCAGTCGCTACAGGGCAAAGAAGCTTATGCTGAACAGAGTACCAACTCATCAGAACACACACACACACACACACACACACACACACACACACACACACACACACACACACACACACACACACACTTAATCTCATATGGCATGCATGCTTATTACCATTGTTCAGAGGATCTCTAATTCACCTTTTGGAATGTCAGAGGAAAGCATAGCACAGGGTGAAAATCCACATGAATACAAGGAAAATGTTTAGACTTCACACAGAGTCACCCAGACTGAGAAATTAAATAGAAAACCAAGTAATGTGAGGCAGCACTGTAAACCAGATACCAATCTTCAGAAATCAGTCTTGGCATCTCCACTAATAAAATGATAACATCAAGTAGTGACCAAGAAAGTGCATCCATCCCTCTCAACACAGAAAGACCAAATATACTTCACCTTTTTAATACAGAGACATTCAGTTAACAATCCATAAGAAATAACGTATCTCCAGAGAATGAACCCTTGCATCTCTGCAGCATAAACCCATTCCCTAATACATAAGTGAAGAGGTTTTCAAATGTCATTTATGTTTTCATATGTTCTGTCATGCTCAAAGTAACCACATGCTCTGATTCTAGGACTTTAGAGAATTCATTCAATATGTTCTTCACAAAAATCATCTTTATTCTTGGCTATTGAACAAATAATTTGGATTATAGCAATGACGCAACAAAACAATTGCGCTCAACCAATGATGGCCAGTGGTCTACCATACACTTTTGAGGAAAATATCTGTATTGCAGATATTTCATGAAACTAGTAGAAATCTACTCCATTTTATTCATTTTTTAAAAAAAAACTTTTCATTGAACGGTTCAAAAAATGGCAAAAAAATAAATAATGACTTCATACTGAAATGTCGGCATGCATAACACCTATTGTGTAGATATACCAAAACTGCATAAGAAGAGCATATATTAAGCATCACTCTTCCCCTTTAACTCCAGCTTGAACTCTCACACCACCTCATTTACCTCCAGTGTACAACTGCACATAAAATAATCTACAAACCTTTGGTCTGCCCTGCCCGCAGTTTGTTATTTAACAGCTCTCTACCCAAAACTAAAAGATCCCTCATATCTTAAAATAAACACCTTCTGGTTGTACATAAACCTAACATATCAGCTAGTCAACTTCTATACTCTTGTTCTGTGGTCAAAGACTGGAAATCTCCTCCCTTAACAATCAGAGCTAACCACATCTTTGCATTGCTCAAAATGTCTTTAAACAAATGCCTCTCTACATCCTGGATCTGCATCTGTGCCAGCACCCCCCCTTAAATCCTAATCATCCTTTATTTCCTGGACATATCATATAGCCTCTCATTTATCATCTTTGTTTATTTTCTACAAAAAGAGACTTGTACCTCAGTGTCCCTTTCTGTTTTTCTTTATAACTTCCATTAAATCCAAATTAACATTTTGCAAATACTTCTTGAAATAGCCTCATTGTTTTTTGGGCAGAGTTTTGTATAATGTTCAGCCCTTTATTTAAGTTTTGTCTCACTTTGTAATTTATGTTGCTTTGTATTACTTGCAAGTAATCAACAATGCTTGTTTCTGTTTATTGTGGAGCTTTTCTCCGTGGGTCTCCACTGAAAAAGGACTATTTTTGACCCAGTTAGGCTACTCCGGTAAACAAATGCCAATAAATAAATACATTTTTTACAGGAAGAGAGACCCCCACACCCCAAACATTTATATACCAACTCTAAGAATACCATACCTTAGAGAAAAGGGAATGGTCATCTCAGACTTGGTATATGTAAGTCCATTTTATTTGTCCATTCAGTGTGCATATTCTGCGACTAGCTGAAGCAGGTACCAACATTTCAAATGGTTACCTAAATAACACATGACATAAAAAAGAGACCTTTTCCTGATTTGTACAGCAAAAATCAATACAAACAATTACTCATTTGGGAACCACCCCTTGAAAAATGATCAGTTGTAAAATTACTAAATAAACATAAATGTAACAGCAAGTCTCAATGAATTATTAAATAAATTATTAATTAAAAAAGTATTTTAGAATCATTACTAAACAGGTGGTTAAAATAAATAAGCAGATTGCAGCTATAACTGTAACACTAGCAAAACATAAAAATTATAAGTAGAAATATGGATGTAAGAACACTAATGGTGAAAGAGGCACTTATAGTATTCCAAAACCAATTATTAGGAGACAGAGGATGACCATTGTAATCATTCTGTTGGGATCTGAAATAATGATTTCTGGACAGATATCTAAAAGATAAACCTTTTCCTAAATTTCTTTGAAAGCTTATATTTATTTAAACATTTTAATGTACAATAACAGAAATTTTTGAAAAAAGTTATTTCATTAAGAAAAATCTCCCATACAGTAGTACAGAGCTTAACAAAATCTTTGACTGACCATAACATGTTGTTTTCCTTTGTTTTATCTAAATCGGAATTTAAAGTTGATTCTTGCAAGAATAGTTTACCACTCAAGGGGCCCAATTCACTAACAACTACACTAAATGCTGCTATTATGTAGATGGGGTGGCACACCATTAACATGATAGTGCACTTGGTTTTCATGTGGTATTCATTAAACAGCTCTATGTTGAGCCGCAAAACAAAGGGAAATGACACAAAATATTAATGATAACATAAGGAGCAAAATTACATGCTAATTAACAAATCCAACACAGAGGAGCTATTCAGGGAGCTATAAAGCAATCATTTACACTCAGTCTTCACTTTTGCTCTGAACTCCAAAATCCTTTGGAATCCAGGCATGATTACATATAGAAAAAAATATTACGGGTTGCCGCTCTCATTACCCTGTATATGCAACAGGCTTTAAATCAAGGGGCTGCTGCTTCTGACAGACCACAGGCAAGAAGAAAAAGAAGAAGAAGGGTGTTTAGATGCTATTTGAATTCTCATGGACTGCATGACACAGAAATTGCAGAGTGTTACACGGTGGACAGAGAAACAATACAGGAACTATGCAACCTCTGCCACTCCCATCTCAGGCCCCACGGAAATCATGGAGAGGACATCTCAGTGGAAACAAAGGTATGTGTAGCATTATGTATACTAGCTACTTGGACTTTCCAGAGACCTACAGGGGATATATTACAGGCATTAGCCTCTAGAATATTACATCAGTTTTTAAATGCAATGCTACAACTTGCAAGGGATCACATCTGTTTCTCATGTACCCCACAGGAAACAACAAGAACCATGTAGGAATTTTATGCAATAGCACACTTCTCTGAAGTTTTGGGGGTCTGAGACTGCACACATAGAAATAAAATCCCCACTGGGTGAACAGGAAAGGAGGTACATCAACAAAAAAGGACACCACTCTATAAACTGTCAGTGGTCTGTAGTGCCCAATTAACCATCTACAGTGTCTGTGCAAGTAATCTAGGTAGTTTTCACATCTCACACATCTGGCACACCTGCAAGCTGTATACAAGGTTTGCTAGGGGTGACTTTCCACAAGGGCATATAGTGGGGGGTGCAGGTTATGCACTGGAGCCCTGGTTCATGACACCCATGAGAAACCCAAACAACCTCAGTGAGCAAGGATACAATGAGGCCCATTCTCAAACTAGGAATATCATACAACATGTGTTTGAATTGTTCAACTCAAGGTTCCAGTGTCTATACACAACAGGAGGTGTACTTCAGTATGTCCCAGGCACCTCTGCTCAAATACTCACAGTCTGTGCCATGTTAAACAATGTAATACTCATACAGTCTATGCCATCCTACACAACATAATACTCAGGAAACAGCTTCAAAAGGACATCAAGGGGCAGAACCACAGTTTTAAGGACCACAGGCAAAGCCAGCAACAGATACAAATGTCATTGTTATTTATTGCCTGTGTTTGTGTGGGTTGGACTCATTTTAGTGGAGATGTAGAGAAGTTAGCTACTTGGTATCGATCTCCTGTGATATATGAGGAATACAGTGCTTCCTAATATACAATAAGTACTATTTTCATCTGTTTTACACTTCTGCAGTGTTTTATTATTGTGAGTTGTGATTAACTGTATTTCTGTGTATTTTTGATGTTTTCTGCCCTTTTAACATGGCATAGACTTGGTCTAGATTTGTTGGATCCAGTCTGTTTTTTGCAGTTACTGAGCACAAAACCAGCTTTTCCCACCAAAGAGGGCCTCTCCCTGTTCCCTTGCAAGAGAAGAGTGCAGCTAAAGTCCCATCTGAGTGGTGATTTTTGGCCTAGGGCCCAGACTTCTGACTGCCATTGGTTAGTGTGGTTTAAATCAGCGAAATCTTGTTACTGTTTATTTCCTCTGTTTGTGCAGGTTTGTGCAGCAGACACCACCGTGCACCACTGCTCAGTGGCATATACCATTGGCGGTTATAGATGCAAACATCTAGATAGATAATATTCCCTTAGCCAACTGTTTGTGCTCCAGCAGAGGTTTCTTGCAGGTCTACTTCACTGTCAGTGGTACGACTGTATGTCCCACTTACAAAGCCTTTGCAGTTTAGACATGCATCACTCGTACCTGGTCATTCCAGTCTTTCCCTGTTACTGACCACACCATTATACCTATCTCTATGGATGGACAGTTTCCCACAATTCCTCCAGCTAGCCTGGTTGACCAAGGCATCCTGAGGCAATGTAGCAATTACCTCATGAACACTGACAACCCACTTCTCCTAATCCACACAAATTCAATATGTGAGAGATGCATCTATATTAAGAACCTAGAATCCAGGCTGTCACGCTCACCAGTCAGTCTGACACAAAGCAAGTTGTCGGCTCACACACTTCACCTCCTGCACCAACCATGCCAACAACACCTAAATCCACGTATGCAGAGGTCCTTACCAAAAGCATACCTAAAGATCAGAGACCCACAAACACACCTCACATACTACATTCCCAGTTGACCACAGTACACATAAGAGCACACACTCCAGTGTCTCACCAAACAAGCCCCTAAGGCAAAACACAAAACATTTCAGTCATAGGCAACTTCATTGTATGACACACAGATGTCCCACTGACCAGGTTGGATAAGGAAAAAGTCCCGATTAGCTGTCTGTCAGGTACCAGGATCCAAACATCACACACACACACACACACACACACACACACACACACACACACACACACACACACACACACACACACACACACACACTCAAGTCTCTCAACCAAAATCACTGTTATGACTCCATCATAGTCCATGTGGGTGTGAACGACTTGAGACAAACCTCATTGGACTATATGAAGAGAGACATGATTGAGCTCTCTGATTATGTGTCCCAGACAGGTATGTCCCTAGCCTTAAGCACCATTCTACCTTCACCTTGGATGATGCCACAATACAAACAAAAAATGATTGACTTCAACAATTGGCTTAGTTACTTAGTTACTAGTGCCATTCTAAGGGGATCCAATACCCGTCAGCCTGGAATAATATTGTCAATAGACCTCAATGCTTTGCCAGAGATGGTCTTCATATATCCCATCTAGGATTTTGGTTACTAGCTAAGACACCTGCCTCTCCCATAGTGCCTTTTTTAGGCCATTTCACAAGAACAAAATTCCTGACATAAAAATATCCTCAAAAAGCAACCCCAGGGTTATGCTGCTAAATGCTAGGAGTCTGAACTTGAAACTGCACTCACTGGAAGCAGTCCTCACTTTGGAAGATGCTGACATCTGTGCAGCCACAGAGACCTGGTTTACCGCTGTGAAAAGCACCCCAGCCATACCAGAATTTAATGCCTTTCACATGTTGAGACCAATAACTAAAAATGGGAGAACTGAAGGAGGTAGAGTATCTATATTCATCAAAGTTAAATACACCTCTAGACTTGTTAAACAAAATTATTCTCTTGAATTACTGCAGGTGCAATTGACTGTAGGTAAGACCCCACTCTAAGTTATAGCCAGCTATAGGACCTCCTCTATGAACCAGAATACCCACATTGCCTGCTTGGATCTTCCTGAGTCACTCAAGATACAACCAAACACCTTGGTTAAGGGTTACTTTAACTACCCATCCATATATTGGGTAAATTATACATGCTTTAACACACTTGCCCAAAGGTTCTTGGACTTTGCTAACTCCAATGCCTTGGAACAGTTTGTTGACACCTCTGCAACATTCTGGATCTGGTGCTCACCTACATGGGAGATCGCTGCACCATCCCAAATGTGCAGCCCTCCCTGGTAAAGTCTGACAATAAAGCAGTCTTGTTAGAAGTAACAATAACATCTGACCCCCCACCTTTGCAGCAACTAGGCTAAAGAACTTCTGTAATGCCAATTACAGCCTTTTATGGAATGGCATTAATAGCTTCATAGCCCCTGCCCCCATTGAAGGCAAGGACACCTATACTGGAATATACACCAATGCTTTGTATAAACATCTATACAATTGCACCCACTCAGCAGTACCTGATATGACCAATGTAAGATTCTCAAAAAAGAACAAACCTGCCTGGTGGACATCTGGCATAAGCAGGAACAGAAAGGAATGGTCTCTGACTTGTAAACACTCCCTCCTCAGCTTAAACAAGCAAATAAGACACTTTGTAAAGTGTTCCAAAGCTAATTATGAATGCAAATTAACTACCCTGGCTAAGGATAACCACAAGGGTTTCTTTAGCTGTATCCGTAACCTTAAAAGAAAAAACAAGATTTGCACAGAACTTGTTGTTAATGGCACCACATATACAGAACCTGTTGAAATAGCCAATCTGCTAGTGGACAGGTTCAGTGAAAACTTCACCTCCCTGTCCCTGCCTCATATACCCTAAAACATCCCTACTCCCTGTTCTCCTCCTAGTATCTGTAATGAGCAGGTCTTAAATGCTCTCTCCAGAGCCAAAAATATAGCCTCTGTGGGACCTGATAACATCCAAGGCTGCATTTTAATGGATTAAAACAGGAATTAGCAGCACTGCTGGGTACCCTTTTCAACCACAGCCTAAGCATTGGTTTTGTTCCTGCTGAATGGAAAAAAAGCTACCATCATCCCTTTTCATAAAGGGGGTTCATCCACCAACCCAGGGGAAATATAGACCCATAAGCCTGACCAGCCTGATCTATAAGGACATGAAGAAAATCATCTTGGACCTTATCAACAAAGATATAAGAGACCTCCAAATGCTTGAACAACCCAGTTTGGGTTTGTTAAAAGGAGGTTGTGCCATTAAACTTGGTGGAGTTTTTCAAGACAGTTATCAAAGCCCTGGATGAAGGCAAATCTGTGCATACAGAAACCGACGACTGGTGCCAGAGTCATGGCCTTAAACTAAATGCCAAGAAATGTATAGTCATCCCCTTTGGAAAAAACAAAGTACCCACAAATTACCACATAGGTGGTAATCCATTAAGTACAGAAAAAGTAATCAGAGACCTGGGAACCCAAGTTGACAGTGACCTCTCATTTGACACCCACATCGCCAAAGTGGTTAGAAACACCTTCTACCTTGCCCACCTTATCATGAAGGGATTCACATCCAGATCAAAGGATGTCATTGTACCCTTATATTCCTCCCTTATCAGGCCTATGATTGAGTACAATGCCCCATTTGGTATGTACCTCACCCGACACCTTCAGCAGCTGGAGAGACCCCAAAAGTACCTTACCAAGAGGATCAAGGGTCTCCAGCATATGTTATATGCTGCCAGACTGAAAAAGCTCCAGCTCTATTCAGTAGCATACCGCCTGCTCAGAGGTGATCTGTGCCTTATGTACAAGGCCATGTCCAATTCAGAATTAACAGACATGCTCCACCTCAAAAAATCCAAATCCATCAGAGCCACGAGAGCTAAAGATCTAAACCTCAGCACAAATATGAATAGGACATGCTGGAGGGACAGATTCATAACCCAGAGGCTTCCCGCACTCTGTAACAGGATACCTGTCCATGTTAGGCAGAGCCCCTCATTGACTCTCTTCAAGAGAAAACTGGATGAATGGATGGGTGATCGTAGGTTTACCCCGGGGGTCATATCTGTGTCATTGCTAGATAGAGGCACAGTAAACTAAATTTTATTTAAATTGTACACTTTTGTATCATTACATGGGGTGGCAAAAGCCACATACACTTTGGCTAGGCTTATAAATGCCCTAGGGCAGATAGCCTAGTACTATACTATGAAACTATGAAACTATACAGCCTACCTAGACCTAGCTAAGTCCTTTAGCACTATTCCCCACTCGGGCATCATTGATAAACTCACCCAGCTGGGGATTAACCCATATATTGTCAGGTGGGTTACAAACTGGGTCACCAATAGATCACATACAGTCAAATTAGGTGAGTCAACCTCTACCAGCAGACCTGTAACCAGTGGAGTTTCACAGGTTTCAATTCTGGAGCCCCTGTTGTTTGGAATCTACTTTTCAGAAGTGCAGGCAAAAACAAAAGGACAGTGGCTGACAAAGTTTGCTGATGACTGCAAACCTGGAGCAGTCATTGGGTCCCCAGGCAATGTCAACATCCTACAACAGGGACTTACACAGACCAATGACTGGTGCCAAAGTCATGGGCTATAACTCAATGCTAAAAAATGCATTATCATTTTTTAATTTCTCCAAATCTTTTGGGTTTCTAATACCATGACGGGAATGAACCCCATTCTTAAGTCAAAGTATGATTAAAGTTCATGAAATTAGTATTGTGTCACTCTATTTTGTCAGCCAAAAATACACTTTGCAGCCTCTTATACCAGAAATCATCCCTACTCCCTGTTCTCCACCTAGTATCTCTAAGGAACAGGTCTTAAACGCTCTCTCCTAAACCAAAAACTCAGCCTCTGTGGGACCTGATAACATTGCAGGCTGCATTTTAATGGATTAAAACAGGAATTAGCAGCACTGCTAATGCATTACCATTCCCTATGGCAAGGGAGATGTTCCAGCAGATTACTATATTAATAACAACACCCTAAGCACTCAAACAGTGGTGAGAGAGTTGGGCACACAGGTTAACAGCAACTTATCCTTTGACCACCATGTCTCCACAGTAGTAAGAAGGGCATTCTAGATTGCCCACTTTATAGGTAAGGGTATTGCTTCCAGAACAAAAGAGGTTATTAACCCCTGCACGCATCCTTCATCAGGCCAATAATAGAGTACAATGCTCCCTTTGGCATGTACCTTACCAGGCATCTGCCGCAACTGAAGAGACCTCAAAAGTTTCTTACAAAGAAAATTCAGGGTCTTCAGCACATGTCATATGCTGACAGACTGAAATCACTGTCACTATATTCTGTGTCATATAGACTACTCAGAAGCGACCTGTGCCTTGCATATAAAGCAATCTCAGATCTTGCCTTAATGAAAAAGCTGCACATTCATAAGTCAAATGGTACACAGTGCATTTGTATAGGGACCGTAACCTAGTATGTGGCATCAACATGACTTGCTGGAAATACAGATATGTTTCACAAAGGTTACCTCTTCTCTGGAACAAGCTTCCAATTCAGGTCAAACAGAGCCCCTCATTGAACCTATTTATGTGTAATTTGGATGGTTGGATGGGAAACCGTAAAGTCACCATGGAGGTTTCACCTCTGTCCCTCTTGGACAAGGACAGTAGGTGCTGAATTCATCTGCCTGAAACACAGACTGTCTAGGGAACAAGTAACAAGCCTAGTAACCTCCTAAGATCCTATGATCCTATGAGAAGTCTGAAGGAGAACCACCATCTGCAGATGGTGCTGGCAGATGGAGGTGTGAACAGTATACCTGGCTCTGGCTAAGAGGCAAAGGATAGTGCATACACTCACTACCTAAGTCAAAGCCTAAGATCTCATTCACATATAAATAGCAAAACTGTTGCCTGTCAGACTCCAGAACCTTTACTTAACCATGTAATGGCTGTGTATTGATAGCTTCAGTCAATAACAGCCCCCAAGGACACAATTTGTACCTCCAGTAATGACAAGATAAATATGGAATCTGTAAGAAATAAAATATATTACTGAGTATTCACATATGGAAACCTGCATATGCCCCTAAGCACAGCATTTGCCTGCAGTGTACAGATATGTCAGTAATAGTTATATGACTGATATTTGCACTATACACTATGTATTCTACCCAATGCTGTGCATCAAGCATTTCACTTGACAACTGCATATAACCATGGGAGAGGTCAGTTATACCATAATTTCCAAAAGTATAGTTCATATTTGTCTACAGAAGTGTCCCTGCAAGCAAATCAATATGCATGTAACAGTGAAGTCAGAAAACACCAGTGTGTGAACAATACTTTTATGTAAATTATAAATATTATTGCAACCAAAAACAAAGAACATTGGCCACTATAGTAGCTCCATTTTCTTACACCACAACAGCCCCATTGGTATTTTCTCCTTTAACTGTGTTTAATTGATTGTTTTTAGCTGTCCACTGTCTCCCTTCCTTACGTTTATTTCTCCTTAGCCCCTAGGGTTGTCACCTTTTAAGCGGGCCAAAGTGGAGCATGGGGGTGTGGCCAATATGACACTGGCCACACCCTCTACCATGACATTACCGCAGGAGTGGAGAAAGAGATGCTGTTATGGGTACAACAGATGGCTGCTGGAGTGGCTAGCTAGCTAGCTAGCTGGCTAGCTGGCTGCTGCTGGCATGGCTAGCTGGTTGGTGGGAGTAGCAGCTGGGTGGATGAATGACTGGATGGATGGCTTGATGGATGGATGGCTGAATAAATGGATGCCTGGCTGGATGGATGGCTGGCTGCATGAATGGATGGCTGGCTGCATGAATGGATGGATGGCTGGCTGGCTGCGTGAATGAAAGGATGACTGGATGGATGGCTGGGTGCATGAATGGATGGCTGGCTGCATGAATGACTGGATGGCTGCATGAATGAATGGATGGCTGGCTGCATGAATAAATGGATGGCTGGCTGGCTGGATGAATGGCTGGCTGGCTGGATGCATGGCTAGCTGGATGGCTGGCTGGCTGGCTGGCTGGCTGGCTGGCTGGCTGGATGGCTGGCTGGATGGATGGATGAATGGCTGACTGGCTGGCTGGCTGACTGGCTGGATGGCTGGATGGCTGGCTGGCTGGATGGCTGGATGGCTCATTAGAAAAAAAAAAATCTCGGTTATTTTGTTTGTGGCTGTAGAAGCAGTTAAAACAAAGCACTCCTACAGCCATGATCTTAGATGAATTGCAGCCAATTGCTGCATGAATTAAAGCACCCCAGACCTAACAGGCAGCAGCTCTGCCTGCATGTCTGGGTTGGTAACATAACTGAATTGTTGTGGAAAAGCCGGAAGTAATTGCGGCTTTTCCACAGCAATGCAGTGTGATTGAAAAGCGGGACTTTTCAAGTCCCACCACTTTGCACAGTAGGCAACAGGATGAGGCAGCTCAACCCATGAGTGTCCCACTGACAATGGGCTGGGTGGCAACCTTATTATCCCCAGATGGTTGAGTAATCACTTTCAGTTTTGAGCCAGTATTTTTCCAGAGCTGCAGTCCTGCATTCTAATTGTTTTGCTGATCTTGGGGGTTGCTTAGGCTAATTACAAAGAGCCTATTTCTTGTTTCTGTAGTTTGCATGTATTTTCTTTCTACTGCTCTTCCCACTATTGTGCTTTATACATCACTCACCCCACACTCTCTTATCATTCCTTCCTTCCTTCCCTCCCTGTCTCTGTATTGTACTTTATACCTCACTCTTTCCACACTCTCTCATCATTCCTTCCTTCTCTCTCTCTTTCTCTTTCTGTAACAGGGTGCAAGGTAGTTAACGGGGTAAGTGATAAAAGACAATCAAATGATTGAAGTACATGTTATACTTACTTTACCAATTGGGGCACAGGAAAATAATTTTCTTCGGTGGCGAAAGCCAGGGTACCTTTTTGGCTAGGCTTATATAGACCCTAGGGCCAATAGCCTAGTACCTACCCATGAACTTATGAATCTACCTATTTGTGTTTATCTAACTGGTGCTTTGCATACATTGTTGCTGAACCAAATTTCTACCTGTAACTGTACCTTCTACTAAGTATGACTTACAACCATTGTTTGTACTTTAGTTGATTTGTGTCAAGGATTTTTGTAATAGTGCCCAATATTTGTCATCAGAATTCCACTGTGTTTCATAAGAACTGAATACTTATTATATTAGCATAATTTTTTGCAACTGGTGTTAAATAAGCTAAAAGGAAACCTAAAGTGTAGAGATGTCATAGCACTATCAAGTCCTTTCATTGCCAAAAAGAGCTTTCGGGAATGGAAGTTAAAATACTTGAACTGGGTTTAAAGTAAGTGGTTGTTAAAACTTCTGTGCAATTTAAAGTGCTTGTGGGGTTTAGAGCTACTTTTTCAAATTTATTCCTGCCTTATCCTTAATTTGTAGGTGTTCTTTTGTTGTTCTGGTTTTAAAAATCTGCTTTTTGAAAGATTAATGCCCTTAATTTGTAAGGGTGTTAACGAAATAGTACTGTTTGCTTCCTTACAAGGATGTGTTGTTTAAGTGGTAAGCCAAGTGGCCCCATCACAGCAACTGCATCACAGAAATTTAATTTCTATATTTATTAAGAAACCACTTCCAATTTCAGTGCATTTAGTAGTGGCAGTGGTCTGTTGCATTTAGTTCATCCCATGGTAATTTAATTGGATTTCTACTGAACATTGAATGTGTAGCTTATTTTTTATTTATTTTTTGAACAGGTTCACTGGAAACATACCTAAAGCATACACACACACTGGGCTCATACAAAAGGCAATCTATGTCCACTCAGTCTACTCAGTATTTATTTTGGACAAACTTTGTACCACTTCTGTCCTTGTCCTTTAAGTAAGTGTTAGTGACTTCCAGTCTTTTCTGTGTGTATTTTAGCATGCACCGTGTCCTCAGTTCTCCAATGTCCTCGTTTACAAGCAATAGGCTTATAGTCTGTAAACCCTCCTCCATAGACAGTTTTAGGAACAAATTCTTACTACTCACAAATAAGTCAAATAATGCTACAGGATACTCACTCTACTCCCAATACATTGTTACACTCTGGAATAGTATCCCCACACAAATAAAACTCTCAGACAAACTATATAGTTTTAAAACAATGCTTAACCAATATCTTAACCAGTCCTGGGCCTGCACATGCTCATCACAAGGTTAAGACTTTGTGCTCACTATATGATATTCTCCAAATACTTTCATTAAACAGAATACACTGAACCTCTCAGTGAAATGACAAAACAATTTTTATACATAACTTCTGTCTGTACAATCCACTAGGTTACATGTGTACTTTCTCTTTAGTAACTTCTACCTCTATAAAATCTTAGAATGTATAAATTTAACTACTGTTTGTGTATAAATGTAAATAGAAATGTAACTACTCTGTGTTCAACTGGAATTAAATATAATGCAATATAAGCAAATGGAGCTTTTCTCTCCAGGCCTCCTATGCAAAAGGGTTTTACCCAGCCGGACTTTCCTAGTAAGTAAAGGCAAATAAATAAATGTAGCCATAAATGAGACTGAAATATCCAGGTCTGGCACCTCGGCCATGACAGAGGCACCTTTTCCTTTAAGGAGAACCACTTATGCATCGCACGCCAACACAGATGTAAAAACATGCAGAATTTAAACTAGCAGTTCTGAGAAGGTGAGTGTGTGTGTCTATGTGTGTGTGTGTGTGTGTGGGGGGGGGGGTTATGTATGTATGTACATAGAGTGAGTGAGTGAGTGAGTGAGTGAGTGAGTGAGTGAGTGAGTGAGTGAGTGAGTGAGTGAGAGAGTATGTGTGTGTGTGTATATGTAATTTAAACTATTGGTTCTCTGTTTCTGTATAAGGGAGAAAGTATGTGCTTGCATGTGTATCTATGTAAGTTAAACTAGCTGCTCAGTTCATATGCAAGATAATGTGTTTGTGTGTGTGTGTTGCTGTATGAGAGAGAAGGTGTGTGTATGTATATATAATTTAAACTAGTGGTTATATTTGTTTCTGTGTGAGAGTGAAAGTGTGTGCTTGCATGTATGTTTGTATGAATTTATACAGTGTGTGTGTGTGTGTGTGTGTTTGCACTGCTGTGTGAGAGAGAGAAGGTGTGTGTGTGTGTGTGTGTGTGTGTGTGTGTGTGTGTGTGTGTGTGTGTGTGTGTGTTGCTGTATGAGAGAGAAGGTATGCTTGTTTGTGTGTGTGTGTGTGTGTGTGTGTGTGTGTGTGTGTGTGTGTGTGTGTGTGTTGCTTTATGAGAGAATAGGTGAGCTGACATAATGAGGGGACAAAAATAGGTGCATATTTTAAATATTGCTCATATAAACTTAGAGAGTTGCTAGAATAATAACATTTGTGTTAAAATGCATTTTTCTGAAGGATATGAAGTCTGACACTCAAATGTATGTCATTATTTACTGACTGCAATCCTCAGATTTTCCCATTGATTTGCCAGAAAACCATAACTTTAAGGAACTGTCCATAAATGTGAGGCAAACATCTGTACATTCTGTTAAAATATGCACAGTTGAGAGGTATATGTATTGCATTATTGTGTGAGAGAGTGTGTGTGTGTGTGTGTGTGTGTGTGTGTGTGTGTGTGTGTGTGTGTGTGTGTGTGTGTGTGTTGCTGTGTGAGAGAGAGTAAGTGTTTGTGTTTTGCTATGTGAGAGAGTAGGAGAGTGTGTTCATACCTTGAAACCTTTAAGTGCAAGGAGTCTGCACAAAGCTTGACATAATGGGGGACAAAATAGGGACAGATTCTAAATATTCCTCATAAATGTAGAGAGTTGCTAAAAAATGTGTGTTAAGATGCATTTTCTGAAGGATATAAAGTCTGATACTCAAATGTATGTAATTATTTAGTGACTGCAGTCCTCAGATCTTCCTAGTGATTTGCCAGAAAACCACAAATTTTATGAGGAACAGTGCAAAAATATTACGGAAAAATCTGCACATTTTGTGAAAATCTGGACAGTTGAGAGGTGTGTGTGTGTGTGTGTGTGTGTGTGTGTGCGTGTGTGTGTGTTGCTGTGTGAGAGAGTAGGTGTCTGTGTGTGTGTGTGTGTGTGTGTGTGTGTGTGTGTGTGTGTGTGTGTGTGTGTGTGTGTGTGAATGTGAGAGAGTAGGGGTGTGTGCATGTATTACTGTGTGAGAAGTATGGTGTGTAATTCTAGTTCAGGGGCATGTTAGTCAATTAATTGATCAGGCTTGACCCTGTAACTTGGTTACAGGAGACAAGAAGCTGAATCCTCTATACCAACTAACAAACTACTCAAGGAATTGTAAGATTCAGTGAAGACATGAAGCTGAATCCTCTACATCAGCTACTAGACAGAATTGTGAGTTTGAGTTTTGGTACATTTTCAGAGAATTATGAGTTTCAGTGTATTTTCAAGGGATTGAGTTTCAGTGCATTTTCATGGAATTGTGATTTTCAAGGGAAGAGAAATTTACTGCTGCTCATGCTAAGTCTGTTTTAAATGTGTATCTAACTGTTTTGTTTAGCAAATGACAGTCACTGTTTGTGCTGTAGAATTTGAAAGCAGTGTTAGTAGCATAATTACTTGTTGTTGGTTTGTCAATCATTCCCTATTGCAATATTACCAGCTTACCAATTTGTTTGGTGTAACACGATATAGACAGTTAATTCTTCATGGGCAGCAGGCACTGAATTTGTAGATGAAACACACTGAAATGTAAAGTTGTTTGCTAGTAGCAACCTCTTCTTTAGTTAAAGATCTCTTTACTGAGGAATTATTTGGATGACTTTTACTTCTGCGGATATTGAGCTTATTGACTGATAGTAGTGGACTGTAATCATACCTCTCAACTGTCCAGATTTTCACAGAATGTCCAGATTTTTACTTCATATTTTGATCTATTCCTCAAAAAATGTGTGTTTTTTCTGTCAAATCATTGAGGACTGAAGCAGGGGTGTAGCTAGGATTTTCAAATTTGTACTCACAGCTCTCAAACTGCTAACCCCCTCCCCAGCCAAGCTACGGCCATTCTCATAATTCACAGTTTGCTCTTTTAATGTTGATGAAGAGGCATTCGCTGTAATGCCTCTTCAGCAATATAATACAGATTCACTCAAACTCAGTTCCTTGACTTGAAAATGAACATGAAATTCAGTTCTTTGAAAAATGCAGCATGGTAGTTCGGGTAGAGGATTCTTGCTTTTGTTTTCTGTAACTAAGGTACAGGTTTTGAGCTTGAGTAAATTACTAACCACCTGCTACCCCTAACTAGGGTGTTTCATTCACACACACACGCTACCTACCTTTTAGTGCAAGAGATATGGACAAAGCCTAAAATAAACAGGGACAGATATTAAATAATGCTCTCGTGAACTTAGAAAGTTGCTAGAATAACAGGATTTGTGTTAGTATGAGAAAGTTGCTAGAATAACAGGATTTGTGCTAGTATGAATTTTTCTAAAGGACATGAAGTCTGAAACTCAAATGTCTGTCATCATTTAGCAACTTCAACCTTCAATGATTTTCTAGAAAATCACAAAATTTATGAGGAACAGACAAAATATTTGGGGCAAAAATCTGGACATTCTGCAAAATTTGGACAGTTGAGAGGTATGCTACCTACCTACCACACACACACACACACACACACACACACACACACGCACACACGCACACACGCACACACGCACACACACACACCTCTCAACCTCTTAGAGCAACAAACCCATAAATAAAAATGAGGCAAAGGCCCAAAAATAAGGACTTTTTTTTAAATATTGCTCTTATAGACTTAGAAAGATAATAGAATAGTAGTAGGTCTTGCATTAGTACGGATTTTCTGAAAGGTATGAAATCTGAAACTCAAATGCCTGCCATTATTTCCTAACTTCAGTCTTTAATGATTTGCCACTAATTTGCCAGAAAACCTCAATTTTATTTAAAATGGACCAAAAATGTGATGCAAAAATATAAAATTGCCAGACAATACAGCTGGGAACCTATCAAAGAAGGGACACCATTTTAATATGAGCACTGTTAACTTGAGCAGCTGACAAAATTAGAGAATCTACATGCATTTCTGAAATAAAAGTAATGCATAACTCTGATCATTACAGTTATTTATAATTGTAAACCCTCCACGTTTTCTTCCAAAATTGCTATTTTGCTGAAGGATTATTAGGGGGAGAGCAACATTTTGAGCCAAAATTGGGGACAGTTGAGAGGTTTGGATATTCCTAATTCTATAAAGCATTTATTTGCACATACCTCTCAACCTCTTCATGCAGAAAATCTGGACAAGGCCAAATATATTGGGGAACATACAAACAGTACTAAAAATTGATCTTGTATAAACTTAAGACAGTTTATAGAATAACAGGTCTTGCTTTAGCATGCATTTTTCTGAAGATTATGATGTCTGAAACTTAATGTCGGTCATTATTTAGTGACTTCATTCATAAATGATTTACCAGAAAAGTTTTATTTTGCATTTTACAGCACGAACACCAATAAATATCTGCTAAACAAAGCAATGCAGTCTCACAATGAAACTAGACTTAGCATTAAAACTTCTCTGCCCTTGAAACTCACATTCATTGAAACAGCATTGAAACCCACATTCAAAGAAAATACATTTTGCCAGTGGCAGATAAAGATTAACTTTGGGCTGTTTTCAAATCATAGGCCCCTTGCACATGAAACATACACATGCTCTTTGATACACCTTCCTGATTGTATTAAATTATATTCCTTGTACAAATCAGTATAGTTGCTAGACAGCATTTTAAATTTATTGTTTTGAACATTTTTCCAGTAAACAATGAAACAAAATGCATGCACCAATAATGACAAAACAGCCCAATTCAGAACATTTCCATCATAAAAGTCTACTCAAACGTTTACAGTCCACCAGTATCAGTAAATATGCACAATCTCTGAACTAGTAAAAGTCATCTGCATAATTCCACATTAAAGAAATCTGTAACTAATGAAGAGGCTGCTGCTAGCAAACAACTTTATATTTCATGGTTTCATCTACAAATAAAGTGCCTGTTGCCCTTGAGAAATAAATGACCTATGTTGCATTAAAAAGTGATACGCTAGTAATATTGCAATAGGGAATGGATGTCAAACTGATAACAGGTTCATAGTTACTACTAGATATCTTTGCCAAAAAGGACTACAGCGTCCACCCCCTTTACAACACAGTACAGTATCAGCAATGCATCTATCTATTGTGGGAGAAGAACCCACAGCCTTCGGCATCAAAAGCAAGTACATTACCTGTTGTGCTATTAACAACACAAGCAGACTCCGCATAAGCAACACTAAACTTCAGTTCCCCTGCAGCTCTCAGCTCCTTGTAAAATGTACTCAGCACTCAGCTGTATCTCTGAACTTTGCAGCACAAGAAATCTGGAAAAAAGCCAACATTTATTGGGGGGAGGGCAAAAGCCCTAAAACCAGAGACACATTTAAAACATTTCTTGTATAATTTTGGAAAACTGCTAGAATAAAATATTGTGTTACCACCATGCATGTCTTGAACCCAGAACCATATGCACTACAGTCAGTGCAACATACCACAATGCTAAATCAGCAGTTTGAAACATAGGAAGACTGAAACTTAATGGCTATCATTTAGATAGCTCTCAACCTCTTAGCACAAAAAACCTGGACAAACAAAGCCAATAATGAGAGAATACAAAGTCAGTTCTCACTTCACACCTTAGCACAAAAAACCTGGACAAACAACAAAAACAATAATGGGGGAATCTGTACATTTCCCCAACATTCAGTATAACAAAAAAAAATATTTCTCCTGTTGCAGAAACTGATGACCTGCAGAACAAGATCTGTGAAGTGTTAACAGTTCTTGGGTTGCAATGCTAGCTCTGACACCTCAGGAAGAGCTTGGGCAGGGTGTGCCAGTGTTCATAGCATAGGACTAGAGATGGCAATCTTTACAAAAGCCTGGACGCTTTAGATTTTCTTTGGCTTGAGTTGTAAAATAACTCTGAATAGCTTATAAATGGCTCTCAGAGGAATGTTTATGATCATCATTCAGGGATAAAATACCAGCACACCTGCTACAGAAGATGTTTAAGATACTTGTGTTCCACACTGCTGCTATCATAACTCTCAATTTTTCAGATTTTCACAGAATGTCCAGATTTGTGCTTCATATTTTTGGTCTGTTTTTCATAAAATGTATGTTTTTTCTGGCAAATCATTTAGTACTGAAGTCACTAAATTATGACATACATTTAAGTTTCATGCTTTATATTATTCAAAAAATACATGCTAACATAGATCGTATGATTCTAGCAACCTTCTAAGTTTATAAGAGCAGTATTTTAAATATGTCCATATTTTGTCTGCCTTTGTGCCCCATTATTTTAGGCTATGTCCAGAATTATGTAAAAAAGCTGGAGCAGTATGGCTGATATTGTATCTCAGTGGGATAGGAAAACATCATCACTTCCATATGTTTAGCATGACCAATACAAAAAGGCTTGAAATGGATTCTGGGAAGGAGAAAAGAAAACACTAAAACATGAGCTCATTAATATGTCAGGTCCCATGACAGCCACGTTGTGGAAAACGTGTTAAAATCTTTTAAGAAGAATCTAGAGTTATTTTAATGCATTAAAATGACTGAGAAAACAAAGATATATTGAAAAACATACATTTTTGAGTTAAGCTGTGGAGTTTTCATTTAAAGGCATGCAAAGGGAATTTTAACATCATACGATGCAATTGTCATAATGAACCCCATTAACTTGAAAGCATAATTACAACATATTGTGAAAAGTGTTTTCTTCTTTGAAAAATAATGATATATAAAAACATTACTAAGGTACTCTTCACAACTTGGTAATTCTCATTCTTAAAATACTCATTCGATATGTTGTCATTCAACCCAGAGAAAACTCTGGCATTGAGCCTTTATTGCCAAATTCACTCTCTATATTCAAGCCCCCCCCCCCCAAAGACCAATGATTGGGGACTTAAACAAATCATATTATCAAGAGAAAAAATCCCACCACATTCTTTGTTTGTTAAGCATCTCCAGCAGTCTGAATCTAGCAAATTATATTTTAGTTGCAGCTTTCTGGAGGAGGTTAGGATTCAGGCCTCCTCAGTAAACTTTACCAGATAGGACAAAATCCAATAACCTTGACTATGTAATCCTCCCAGAACAGTGACCCCTTTTAAAGCTTGGATGACTTTAAAAATGGAATGTCTAAATCTAGGGGCTTATCTATCCCTGACTGCGTCTGTAAATGGAATAAGACTTTATTAATAATGTATGCCATCTCTTAGATAAGAAAGACTCTAAGTGCCATCTCATGGCCTTATTAGCCAACAGTGTTGCTTCCAGCTCAAATCATATTGGGGGCAAATTATCTAAAACACTCAGCGACTTGTTGTCTTTTATGTTCTCAAGTTAAAGCTGATTGTGCCTCATTTGCTCAAAACTAAACACTCATCAGTGTATTCAAGGTCAAGAAACTTCAATACACAGACTCTCTGTAAATATAACTTCTCTGAATTTGTAAAGTCTTGGAGGCAATATATTTCTGGTCTTTGGGACTGAACTTACATGGCAGAGAATTCAGGAAGGCTTTCCCCCTGCTTGAATCCCTTTTTTTAAACTTGCTGCTGATTGCAAGTATTTCTTGACTTGAATAATCAGCAACAAGTTAGTGATACTTGAGCAGCTCATGTTCAAGTTGATAAAGTCCAAGCCTTCCAAGACTGCTGTATCACGAGAGCTGTGTCATATAGCTTTATGCTGGGGAGCCCTATTTCCCCATCATGAGTTGGAGCTCAAGCAATAAAGTGATGCCTACCTTGCCATATTTAGTGATTAACATTGGATGATGTAGGCATATGTGAGCCCCTGAGAAAGGAAAGTATCCAGTGTTGTTGAGTATACCCAACAGTGTGAGAGAGATAACCAGATTCAAGTGCAAACATTTGTGAACAGCCATTCCCTTAGGGGGCTTTATTTTAGCACAGAGATTGGCCTATAGTTCATTTTTTTTTCATTTTGGAGGTAAACTCTGACAACTGAAAAAAAATTAAAAATAACCAGTAGTGTAACCAGTTGTACTTACACACACACACACACACACACACACACACACACACACACACACACACACACACACACACACACACACACTTACCTGTTAATCCCTTAACGATAATCCATTTGTGATCAGCTATGCACATTTCCCGCTCACTCACAAGAACCCCTTACCTGATAATCCGTTCACCTTCCACAGCGATAATCCATTTTCGATTAGCCATGCACATTTCCCGCTCGTAGCCAGCCAGCCGGACATGACGTGATGATGTAATTCTGACTGGCTGGTATGTGAGCTCAATTCCGACTGGTTGGTATGTAAATGTAAGTTAAAGGAGCCATGCTGTTTTTTTTAATTAAAAAAGCTACCCCCTCTTCTAAATAAGTTGTACTGAAATCAGTACAGTGCATACGCCTCCCGACGTCCCTGGACTGAAATAAATAAATAGTACTAAATAATGGTGTACATGTGAATTTCAGACTCTATTTCCTTCAGAAAGTGTATAATAATCCAACACATGTTATTCTATCTACTTTCTAAGTTTATAGGAGCAATATTTAAAATCTGTCCCTATTTTTGCCCCCCCCCCCCACCATTATTTCTGTTTTTGTCCAGATTTCTTGTGCTGAGAGGTAGAAAGGTATGACTGTAATGACAGAAGTTTGAGTGGCCTTTTATGGTTGAGATTTTCTGAAACTGGTAGTTTTGTTGTTATTGGTTCATACATTTAGCTTCATTGCTTACTGGAAGATGGTTCAAAACTACACATTTAAAACACATTCTAACATGTGATGCTGTATTATACAAGGAATATAATTTAATGCAGTCAGGAAGATGAATCAACAAATACACGCGTGGCCCTAAAATTGTGTGCCAAGGAGCCTATAGTTGCAAAATAGTCCAAAGGTAAAATTAATTCTTCACTGGTCAAATGCATTTTATTTGAATGTGGGTATTAATGCCATTTCAATGAACATGAGCTTCAATGGCAGAGAAGGTTACTGCTCATGCTAAGTCTGTTTTCATTGTGAGACTGCATTGTTTAGCAAATGGTTAACAATGTATCTGTTATTTTATTTAAATATCTGTAATCATTGTAAAAGTAAATAAGAAGACAGCATGCACACTGATAGGTTCAAACTGTGTTTGTGGTCACTGGGGAGGAATAGCCAATTAATGGAACCCTAGAATGTCTGGACAGGGGGCTGCTGTGGGGGTGGGGTTGCAGGGATGCAGGAAGTTATATCTTTTTTACTTCTTAGCCTAATTCACCTCTTATACCACTGATTATTCATAGTATATCTGCAAGGTTTGTAACTAAACATAGAGAATCTAAACTGTCCTTCACATTAAAACCATGTCTTACTCTTCCTACCTTTCATTTCATAGGTTACTTCATTATTATTATTTCTGTCTGTATTGCATACATATGCAGAATGTCATAAAGGGTGGATCTCTTGTAATTTATGGCCAGCGATTTCACAAATTGCAAAAATCATGGAACTTTTATTCACTTTGTAAACTAGTTAATTACACTGTGTGTGTAATCAAAGAGGGAAAGGAGAGAGGTCATCGGCACGCCCCTTCAAAAAGAGCAGAAATAAACAGTTACAGTAACTTAAGGATAATGCAGGTAAATTTTAAGATTATTATCCACTATCATTGTTAATAACTTGCCATGAGAAGTGACTTCAATTGTTGTATTATTAAGATAGATTTTATTTATTTATTTTTTTATGAAAGAGGATTTGGAGAAAAAATAAGTTTTTTTTTTTTTTTTTTGCCAGGGGTGGCCCAAACACAACATATGTGTACAGGCACCTTTATGTTTACAAAAATAAGCACTGGAGTTACCTGCTGCTTCAACTGAATTACTTACAATAATAACTAAAGTAAAATGAGGTTCAACAATAATATAACCAATCATTCACAACTGAGTGTCTAATAAATCTAAACCTTTTCTTCTGCATTATGTATATTCATAAAAGTAAGCTTGGGAGTAATTAAGCAGTAGCTATCCACTGTGTGTATCAGACATATATGCATCCCTAAGTCACAAAGACTTGCAAAGGACAGGACACAGTCATCATCATTTCCACATGGTGGGGGAAGGTAGGAGAGAAAAGCTGACACCAAAGAAATGAGGTTTGGCATAGACCCTTTTGTCCTGGGACATCTTCATTGGTGTTAGATACATGGGATAGGAGGGATTACAGAATAAGTGTAGGATAGGGTTAAATGTGAGGGAGGGATGTTCGGAGGAAATGAGGTAAGAATAGGGAGGGGATTAGAGGGCTTTCCAAGTGTAATGAGAGTAGGAGTCACATGTTTGCATGAACTTGCTATCTGCAGGTTCATGTCCTGACGACCGGTGTGTTCTTTGGTTAGGTAGGCCTTGGTTTGGTGGTAGGCATGAGGAGGTGAGTACCTAGGGATAGGCTATGGTCATATGTTTGATGGTTAAAGGTGATGTTTTTTTTGGGGGGGATGGCATTTGTAGATTTTGTTAGTGTATTACTGTCATGAAATAAGGTAGGCCTTGGGCCACTGGTCAGTGGCAGGTGACCTTTTTATAGGGATGTAATTATTTAGTTAGTTTTCTGTCAGTTCAAATACTTTATTTCTCTCTCGGTTTGTGGCAGGTTTGTTTTGCAGTGTCCAGCATATTAATGGTTAGCTGGTGCATAGGTTATCTAAGGTAGTTGGGTCCTGGTATCTGGCTTTGCATATTTTCTGTTATTGGGTATTTAGTTTGCATTTAAAGTCTGTAGTTCTTTGACTTCTGTGGGCATTTGAGTGTTCATGGGCTTGCACATGATGGGAAAGGGCTCAGTGAGTAGGGAGTATTGGTTGTTTTAGGCTTTGTGCAGATTAGATGGGTTGTTTAAGTTAGGAGGTGTAGGTTCTGGTTTACTGCATAGATGTGGATGTCATGATTGCTGTTGGTCGTCTGGTTGTTGGTAAGGATTCATAGTTACAGCTTCCTTAGTCATTGTGTAGAGTTTTTGCCATTATTAATTTATAATGGCACCGTTTCCCTTCCTGGTTGTTTGGGCAGTTTCATTTAGGTTACATTGGGAGTTGAGAGGTCTCCCTTCACAGTGATGGTCATGGGCTGCCATTTAAATCTGTCTTTAAAAAAAACGCATAAAATGTGGTGCAGTTGGGAGTTGTTGGTCATGGGCTGATTGTAGTATGGGTGCCGCTCGCAGGCTTGGGAGTGGGTGTTCATTGCTGCGCATGCGCAGTTGCTGGTGTTGGAGGAATTGGCCATTGCTCATGTGCTGAGTTGCCAGGTTGGTTGGTGGAGGTGGTTTTATGACCTGCAGCATTCTGCAGGGGGTGCCTTCTGATAGTTGTGCTTTGCTCTTCGCGGGGGTTTCTGTTGGCTCAGCAGTTCTGATGAAAATACCAAAAGCCCGGACTGAGTGTTACACCGCCTTTCAATCAGCAAGTTAATTAAATTAAATTTAGGGCTAAACACTGTTAACCCCATTTTTTTGTCATTGTGTAGTTAAGCTGTGTGGCAGATATGTCATGTGATGAGTGCTGCCCACTGCACTTAGAGATTAAATGGTTGTAATGGGACCTACTTGGTTCACAGATATGCACAACATTTAGGATTGTATTTGGATGGTTTGTTCATCACAGGGCACGTGATGAGTGCTGCCTGCTGCACTTATTGATTAAATACTTCTAATTTGTGGCTTTTGGTCATGTGTTGCTGGGGTATATTCTGGCAGGGTATTGGAGAAAATGTGTATGCAATTCTTCTTCTGGCTTTTCCTGGTTAAGGGTCACCACAGCAGATCACTGTCTGCTCACGAGTGGCAGTGGAGTTTTACAGTGTTGAGTTGCCAGCCTGGCACCCAACCTTCCACAGAAGGCACACACACACTCACACCTATGGCCAATTTAATGTGTCCAATCCACCTACTGCATGTCTTTGCGATGAAACCAGAGTGCCCGGAGGAAACCCACATGACCACAGGGTGGACATGCAGACTCTGCACAGAAGGCACCCCAGCTGAGGATCGAACCAGAGAACCTCTTGCTCTGAGGTGGCAACCCTAACTGCTGCACCACCTTGGCCGCCCAGAAATTGTATATGCAATATTAAATAATAAAAAAAAAAAAAAGCGTGTGTGATGTTGAGGTCATGGTCATGTTTGTTTGTTTCGGTGTTACAGGCTGCAGGAGCAGCTGTTGTGTACTGATGCATTGCCGACAGTTTGGACATTTTTGAGGAGCCTGGTGTGGTTTCCGGATGGGGGTGTGGAGTGACACAGGGAGTCAGTGAGTTGCAGTAATTTTGGTAACACTATCCTGACATGCGTTTTAAGGTCACATTTGTCATTCGTTTCTGAGGGTCAGGGCATAGCATTGCTGTTTGTTGTGTATTTGTGGGTTTCCAGTCAGGGACAAGAAGTGAACTAACAGATGAGCATGCGATGTTGGCTGTTCACAGGCTAATGAAGTACCCACGAATAGTGGTCAGGCTTGGCGCAGGCACTGTTCTGGCCTTAATGATTCTGGGATGGTTTCAGACAGTTGCATTTTAGTTGTTGCTCCTCGGAAGGCCATGCGGTGGAACCTGCTATTCTGTTAGCTTGCTAAGCTGCTGGGGGTAATATTAGATGGTTCTTTGTTCCCCCATTGAGCTGGCTTGCCTAGTATTGCTTATGTTCCTTATATCACGCTTGTGGTGGTTAGTGTTCGTTGTGCAAAGGGCAGAACTTCACTTTTTGCTTCACAGTCCTGATGAACCGGTGTAGGAGGGCCATTCTCCTCTTCACTTCATTTTTTTTTTTTTTTTTAAGTTAAGCATGGTACTGGTCCCCTCCCAATGTATTATGTGGCGAAATAAATATTGATGTGTTCCATGCCATTCACTTACCTGTCAGGCCCCTTCTTTTATGGATTGTATTAAGTCCAGCAGGTCATGCACAGCGGCTAAAGTAAAATGCATCAACATTAACATTAAATTAAATGCTCCTTTGAACTGCAAACAGCATTTCACAATAATCCTCATAAATCTGTGGTTTTCTGGTAGATCACTGGGATGATTTTAGGACAGAAGTCACTAATTATGTACATTTGAGTTTCAAACTTCATATCTTTCAGAGCATGCATATTAAAACAAATCCTGTTACACTACCAACGTTATAGGCTTACAAGAGTAATACTTAATTTTTTTCTGGGTTAGGGCTTGGAGTGCAAATGTTGTATTTTGTTTTGTACAGGGTGTTTCTCTTGGTGATTTGCTTGATGTAGTGTCACAGAGATATAATTTTGGAGGTAAGGTGTGGTTTAGAATTGGCCTGCATTGCTGGTGAGTTGTGATCATACTTGGCTCTGTTGCTGGTGATGAACAAAGATAGTGGAGCGTTAAGAATAGAGGCATTATAACCTGAGCAGTAGCATAAGCGTATGGTATAGAAGGAGTTAGAGCCTTAGGATCTTGTAGACTGAGGGTGTGAAATGTGACAGAAGAGAAGGATGAGGCTAACTGAAGTAGAGGAAGATCTCAGCATTGGGAAGGAGTAAGAATGTGCTGGGTCAGTTAACATTTCAGGAGTGTGGGTATTAATGTGAGATTGTGTGCACACATATGTGGGTGTTTGCAGTGGCAGGAGTGCTGTGTGAATTTGCGTGGCCATAAATGTGTCTTGGGTTATGAAAAGATCATTTCTGGATGTGCGTGTGTGTACCATTCTAAATATCCATGACACTGCAACTGGTTCTAACAACCTTTTAAGTTTGTAAGAGGAATATTTAAAATACTACCTGATTGTATTTAGTAAGCTCTATTATTAGGTTTGCTGCATTGTGTTCATTTGTTAGTGTTGGTTAGTGTGCCTCATTTGGAGATGGAAAGTTAGGGTAGGCTAGGCTGATGGTTGTACAATATAAGTTAGCTTGGGTTATATAGGGCACTAACTGAGATGGTCTGGAATCGCAAGGTTACTTTGTTTGTGGCTTTTGATCCCTTCAGGTGTGGTGTTTAGTTTTAACATACTCGACGGGGTAGTTAAATTTATCTTGGGTATTTGATGGGGTCATTGGAAGCATATCTTCAGTCATGGCTGCTTCGTCATAGATGTGAGTGGTGGTGGTGCATTCCTTCCCAGGTTGGCAGGATAGTTGGCCCACGAAAATGTTTTAGAATGTGTGTTACATATTTTGAATGATTTAAGTGTCTTTTTTTTCTTGCAGATGGGGTCTTGGAACACTGCAGCTGTAATTTGGAATAGGTGGGTATCAGATAGAGCCTTCTCTTTACATATTAGAGGCTTTAATTTTGTTCTTTTCTTTGTAGATGGTGGTGTGCTGAGTACTAGTTGTGGCGATACGCAGTGAATTCACAGGTAATGAAAGCAGTGGCGTACAATAGCATTACACATGGGGAGCACAAATGGGCAACAGTTACTGACGGAAATGATGGTGTGCCGAGTTCCAGTGATGAGATGCAGTGAGTTTGCAGATGATCATGCTTTGGTGTCGAGTGAGCGGTGGGGTCATTGGGTGAGTAATCAGAAATGGATAGGTGTAAAGCCAAGCACAGTGATCTGGAAGAAGAAGAAGAAGAAGATACTTGTGACTGTCCAGGATGATGAAGCATAACCAACTTTTTGTTTACTCTAAAAATAAGTATTAATGTTTTATGATTTTGGTAGAATTAAGAATTCTATTATTTTAACAGTCGATACCCTGATTTAAATGAACTTTAAAGGTAATGGTTTTGTTTTGTGGATGTTTTGAATGCTGGAGTGGCTACAGGGAAGCAGGTAATTTTATTCAATGGTCATTAAGGCACATTACAGTTGGGACAGTGGTGATTTTTTGCAGGTGTAGGCCATATTTATTTTGGCTAGTTTGAGTGGGTTACTTTGGTGGGGTTACTAGTTGATGTACTTTATCAATTTTGCTGCTTGTGGCTTAAGTCTTTTGATACACCCTTGCAGCATATGGATAGAGTGAGTTATAGGGATTTGAATTTTGATTATACGTTTATAGGTGTGGGGTTTGGGGGTGTATTTGTGGCATTTGTTATGGCTGTGGTTAGTCATTACAGAAAGGTGGGTGCCAGCAAGGGCAAGGATGGTTCTTAGGTGCTACTCTTGTATTGGATATTTGGAGGGATGACAGGAAGGTTCGTGATCTGCTGTTAAGGTAGTTGGTGATTGCCCTTGTCTGGTTTTAAGGAGGCATTGGATTAACATCAGGGAGTGACTAAGGGTTTTCTTTCAGTTGTTTGGCCTGTTCCTCACTTTGGCTATGTATGTGATAAGGTTTATAAGCTGGAGGTGGTTTTATAATGCCCCTTAAGTCATTGTGGAGCTGAATACATCGGTTGCAGGAGATGTTTTGGTCATCAGTGGTATGCAGTGAGGTTGTAGAAGGCACTTAGAATGAGCAATCCTTGCAGTAAACTGAGGTGGAAGGTAATGAATTTTGTTGAATGGGTGTGGTACGTATTACTTTATCGGGGTTCATTGAAGCACAGTTAACTTTACATTGGTTTGGGATAGTGGTTTTTTTCAGGTATTGCAGGTATGCAGGTGATTTAGGGGATAGTTCAGGAGTTGGGTACTGTCTATGAGGGAGGCTTAAGAAAGGCACAGTCTGCTGTGTTTCTTTGCAGATGCGGGCTGGTACTTATAATCTAGCTGAAGTTTAAAAAATGGGTACACCGAATTATGTTTGGCCTTAGGATGGAAGCTTTGGTAAAAACAGGGGGAACAGCCTGGTCAGGCTGGTGGGTGGAGAAGAGGGGCAGGTTAGCCCTCTTCTGTTCCCCCTCTGGTGATGGATGTGCAATTCAATAAGTTTGGAAGGAAAGTGAGCTGTTGCTCTGGTGGACAAGTTAATAAGCAAGCTGAGCTGCTTATATGGATGGTGGTGTAATTCAATACATTGAAGGTGAGCGTGAACGCTGCTTCTTTAGTGCATGGATAAAATTAATAAGCAAGCTGAGCTGCTTATATGGATGGTGGTGTAATTCAATAAATTGAAAGTGAGCATGAATGCTACCTCGTTAGTGGGGGATGCCGCTTATCAAGGGTGATCGGTTGCACTGCCCTTATGGTTATTGCATGTCTTCTTCCATGGGTATTATCACGTGTGTCATGCTTTGGTTGAAATTTATAACTATTGGTTAACAATCATGTTTATGGAAGTTTAATAAAGGTCGTCAAATGTTATTCAGTGTTGTGTGTCTATTGAAGTGGAACAGGACAAGTGATGGTTTGTGAGTTAGAAACACATGTATTTTTTAAGTATACTGTTCTCAGGGAAAGTAACAAAAGATGTTTAGCACTCAACGGTACTATGAGTTAGTATGAGCAAATTTTTTTTTTTGCAATATGTGTGTGTGTGTGTGTGTGTGTGTGTGTGTGTGCGTGTGTGTGTGTGTGTGTGTGTGTGTGTGTGTGTGTGTGTGTGTGTGTGTGTGTGTGTGTGTGTGTGTGTGTGTGTGTGTGTGTGTGTGCGTGTGTGCGTGTGTGTGTGTGTGTGTGTGTGTGTGTGTGTGCGTGTGTGTGCGTGTGTGCGTGTGTGTGTGTGTGGGTGTGCATGAACACACAGTCAAGCCCTGTACTAGCACCACATCCTGTCATCTTAGAAAGGTGTGAGCCATGCATGCTAGAGTAGTCAGTTCAGCATTATTATCCCAACCACAAAAGCTACCTCTGCCAGGAGTTGTATTTCTACTTCCACAGCCCTGGACAGAAGTTGAGATGCAACATGAACATGATGGATGACAACTGGATAAGCTGTCATCACAAGTACATCCAAGACAATGATCCTGTGGCCTACCATATCTGGGTAAGAGCACCATAATCACATACAGAGGAGTGGAAGTAGTGCCAGTATAGGAGTGGGATCTGGCATGGTGACACTGACTAACACCAGAAGATATAGCTGCTCTATAGCCATACGGATGCCCACCCTCCCACAGCAGACATTCCTTCACGGACACTGCCCAATCCAGTGTGTCATTCATCTTGTGCAAGGAGCCATACACACAGTTCAGAGAGTCACCCGCATCAGAATGTGTGATGTTTAGTACTTGCACTATTTCTTCAGATGCCCTGGCGGAAGAGGCTGTGCCTCCATTACAGCCCTACACATACTTCTACTGGTACCTAATGACACACCTGCATAAGAAGGAGGGGGAACAGGAAGCCTTCTCTGACCACTTCTTCCAATCCTCCAGTGTGGCACCTCACCCTCATGATTGCTATGGGGGGGAGAATCAATCAGCTCTGCAGCTGGGTTAACCACGCTTCCCTGATCAACTGTATCACCCTCGACCTGTCATGTATCAGACAGCTGCATGGCATAGTTATGCATAGGCATACTGGCTAGGTCCAAAATGTGGTCAGGGGATGTGGAAGCCACAACTTTAGTGTCAGACTGACCCTCCGCATCCCCAGGCTGTGCCTCTTCATTGCCTCCATCATCGTCCTTAGAGCCTACCAATACTTTGACATCAGGTTTTAGGAGTTCACCTATAATAACACCAATAAACACAACAAACAGATAAATAGGGACTGAAACTGATCAATACTTTGTTATACGAGAGGTTTGTTAAACTATAATAGATGCTAAAACAGTACAAATATTAAGTCTCATTTAGACCAAAATCTACTTTACAACACTAATAGCAATAACAAAGGTGCTTACCATGTGCAGGTAGTCTTTCAGACTGCAATCCAGATGTCCCCAGATGTAAGCAAGGGAGAGGAAAGAAAGATTTGTATCACAATGCAAATGAGATAAGAAATAGAAAATAGAAATTCATTAAACACCAGATGCTTTAACTCTATCTTTACCTACACAACCATGCCATGGAGACAACCTCCACTTTCAAATATTGAGGACTATGGCTTGATCAGTCTCTAAACTTCTATTTCCACACCGACAAAGTGAGACAAAAATTAACCCCTTTCTATTCTGAGCCAAAAAGATGTCATCTTTTCTATCCCAACTAGCCAGATCAGATATTGGCAAACAAGTTCTCATTTCGCAACATGAATACGGATTTCCAATTTTTGCTTCTGCCTCCAAGGAAAACATTTTGACACTCCAGACTATACGAGGATCTGACGATTCATTATAAGCTCACCTTTCTGGGTGTATTACTATATGACCCTAAAGAAGCCAAATGTCTACCCACAAAACAAAGATCTAACCTACTTTTAGGATCCCAGCTCGACAAACTACTCCAGCTTTACACATTTACCCCCCTTGCAGCTAGATATCAAGAAAAAAAACTCTTGATCCAACCTGAGACACAACTCACAAACCACACCGACTCTCATTATTCATAGAACCAGCACTGCAGATGCTTTTTCCTCTCAGGTACCTTTTCCTTAGCAAGCTCTTCCCATGAACAGTAAGGAAATCAACACTTATTCCAAATTCAGAATGCAGCTCAAAAAGCTCTCCAAACCAAATGGTCCTACTTCAGCTGTGTGTATGGCTCCTTGGACAAGATGAATGACACACTGGATTGGTCCTACTTCAATCACCTAACCTATTTTCTTTCTGAGACTTTTCTCCTCTCTCACGATTCACTGAAGATTGAACCACTTTAGAAACTAATGCATACATTGCACATTACACTCTGCTTGATTGCATATTGCACACTGCCTGTTCACTGAAATATATGTACACAATTTTTCTATGTAATTATTCTGAACTACTCTGTTATTGATTTCTATATTTTCTGTTTGTGAAATGTTTTGCATCTCTTTCAGGCTGAACATAAAAAAATGGTCAGTATTGATCAGTGCACTAGCCTGATAAACAAATATAAATAAATAAATAAATAAATTGAACAATCTCCTTTACATGTGAAGGTTAAGAATCATCTCAAAAAAAAAATCAACTAAATAATTTAATTCCCCACCACAATAACATCCTCCTCTGTTTCTCTCGCTTGTGCTGTGTAGTATATATATATATATATATATATATATATATATATATATACAAATATATATATATATATACAAATATATATATATATATATATATATATATATATATATATATATATATATATATATATATATATATATATATATATTAGATATATAAGATATATGCATATAAAGATAGCTAGAATGACAGTTAAATTATTTTTATTTTGCATACCTGAAAGTCCTACTTGAGACACTGGATCTGTCATCCACATCAGCAACAACATCAATGATTTTGTGTGAACCCTCTCCTGAGCTGTCTGGATCTCGGACAGTGGACAAGAACTCTTCTGTTTCAGTCAGTGGTAGTGGTAGTTCAGTAACAGGACCAGCCCCCAATTGAAAGGTAATATTTCATAAAATAAATAATTTTATCAGTTTGGTAATGTGGACAATAGTTGTGTAACAGTGTAATACATAGCAGCATTAACAATAATAACAATGTACAAATAGAAATAGAGAAAACTTTTATAGTGCCATCTTCACTGGTGTAGATATCACAACATTAACACACTCTATGGGCTAAACATATAAAATACCTGACCTTGCTAAAAAGTTCTACTACACTCTTCTGCAGTAATTTCCAGAAAATAAAACTTACACAATTATGTCAGGTAGCATTCATTACAAACCTTTGTAATGCAGACAAATAACTGATATACACAGGCTACGCCAAAAGTAACTGATAAAGAAAATGCAGACAGACAAATGCAGGTCCTGGGACTGCTCATTTTTGGCATTTACTTCTCTGAAATCAAGATAAGTGTCAATGGTCTCAGACTGACTAACTTTGCAGATGATTGCAAATTAGGAGCAGTCATAGAATCTCCCACTGACACAGATGTTCTCCAGGAAGGGATGACTCACACAAATAATTTCTGTCAGAAGCATGGACTAAAATAAATGCCCAGAAATGCATAACGGTATCCTTCAGGAAGTTATCCACCCCTGGTAACTATCATATTGACAGCACACCCCTAAGTAGTTAGGGACTTGGAGACCCACATAGACAGTAATCTAGCCTTTCACCGTCACTTGTCTGTAGCAGTGAAAAAAATCATTCTATGTTGTCCAACTTATAAACAAAAGTCTGGCACCTAGGTCCAAGGAAGTCATTGTTCCCCAGTAATCAGCATTAATCATACCTATCATTGAGCACAATGCCCCCTTTGTATGTATATAACCAGGCACATCCATCAATTGGAATTTCCACAGAGGTTCCTCACTAAAAGAATACAGGGCATAAGTAATATGTCCTATGCAGACAGCCTTAAGGCCCTTTCCCTGTATTCTGCCTCCTACAGGCTATTGAGAGGAGATCTATGTCTGGCATACAAGGCATTGTCAGACCTCACCCTGATGGACCTCATGCATATCTGCAAAACAAACAACACCAAAATTGCCTATTCTAAAAACCTAAACCTTGCCTGTTATGTAAATATGCCCTGCTGGAGAGACAGATATGTATCCCAGAGACTACCCCTTCTCTGGAACAGACTCCCCATCCATGTGAAACAGAGCTCCTCCCTAACCCAATTCAAGTGTAACTTGGACAATTGCATGGGGAACAGGACATTCATCCCTGGTTTGCCACTTATGTCTAATGGATGCAGGCAGCCTGTAAATGGTTTAACTCTCAGACTACTGCTTATAGATGCTTCATATCCTAAGCCCCTGCTTACACTTATCAATGGTAACAGAACTTGTCAGATATGCAGGATGCATGGCTAGGCTTAAAAATGCCCTTGTAGTCCTTAGCCCAGTATACACCTATGAACCAACAGCTGCACTAGGCATTGTAATCCATCCTTAATGTTAAACGAAAAGCATTCTGTAAAAAAATGTCAACATACCTTGGCAAGAAAGCAGTTTGGAAAATAGATACATCTCCTTAAAGTGTATATAGCAATATTGAGCTGTCTTTGGCACAGATTCCATATGCAATAAAAATGAGATAGCATTGCCTTAGAAAAGCAAAGGAGTGAGGCACCCTAAGTAAAGCAAGGAATAAAACTGCAGTGTTGACACTCTTTGTTTAACATTGTGTAAGTATTTGGGTATCCTATATGTTGCCAATAACCAACTCATCCACACATGTACTGGCAAATGAAAAAGGACAAATTTTAGAACTTGTTTCTGTTGCACTTTCAATGTGACTTTATACAATGTCACATTCTGAGTACATCTAAACACTTTTTTTGCTTGCTAATATATTTTATTTAACATTTGTTAACTGGGAAAGTCTGACTTGGAACAAAGCCAATTTTCAGCAGAGGCCTGAGGAGAAACACTCCATACGTATGTCTTTGTAATGTGGGAGTAAACCCACACGAACACAGGGAGGACATGCAGACTCTGCACATAAGGCACCCCAGCCGAGAATTAAACTGGAGAACCTCTTGCTGTGACGTGACAATGCTACCGCTGCACCACTGTGCTGTCCAAAATAATGGGGGGGGAGAAACTGTTTCGGCCTGTGTTTTTTTTTTTTTTGAAGCGGGGACCTTTTGCGTGGTAGGTGAATGTGATAACCACTACACTACAGTAACTCAATAAATAATATGTCTGTGTCTGAGGCAAGTATGGGAAATAATCTTAAAAGACGTTTTTTAGCACATTGGTTTGATTCAAATCCTTGCAGGTTACTGTTGCAAGATAGCAAAGTTTAGGAGACATCAGAAATGTACATTTAAAGTGCTTGTTTCAAACTGTCCTTATATTTTCATTATTCTTTGCATGCTGTTTGTCATTATCCTCCATTGATTGGCAGTGATCAATAAACAGCAGTTCACTTCCTGAGGAAAAAAATGACAAATGTTATTTAGAATCCCATTCAGACAGGCATTACTGCACTTTAATCAGTACTCTGGGCAGTAATAAACAAAGAAATTCAAGTTTTCAGTTATCTATATCCATGGCATAAGGTGTAAATAAAGTGAGTTTAGAGAAACCATGCATGTGATGCAGGATTCAAACCCTGTTTACAGACCATTTTATTGAGAGGTCATAATTAATATTGGCACTCATTTTGGTGCATGAATTTGTTTTGGTGGGAAAATCAAGTAATCTCAGTGTTGCCAAGGACATGTGATATGGAGGAGGTGAAATATAAAACTTTAATTGTCATAACACAAAAGAAGTAACATGACATGTAATGAACTGTTTTAAATACAATGGATTACATCAACATATCTCACTGGTATTAACCTGACAGGGAGCTATGTCATTTGAAATTATATCACTACTAACTGTGTGTAAAAAAAAATATATAGCATTTCTGCTGTCCCCTGTCCTCTCAGCCATTATCATGGCATTACCTAAAGTGCTGATATTGTGAGATAGAAATGATAGTAGTGATGTGGCAAGGAGATGTGAGAAGGCTGAATGTGTCAGTGTAATGCTCTACCAGCTCTGCTCATTTCTAGCTATACACTTTGTTTCATTTCATGCTAATTTCAATTGTTATCCAAAACAATTTTTCTAAGTTTTTTTTTTAATTATTGCCTTCTGCATTTCAGTGCCACATTGCAGTTGCAAACAAGTTTCATGGCTGAAGGAAAAAAGTGAAAACTTTAATTTAGCTTGCCTTCAGTAGCGTAAATAAGTCTAGCATCAGTGTGCAGCAGTCAGCACTCTGGATAGCAAGGACTGCAGAGAATATAACTGACAGATATCCATCTCTGTGGCACAAGGTGTAAAGTAATTGTGCTTAAAATAAGAGGACAAATTATACAAGCATTGAATACAATTTACAGATCATTTTACTGAGGTAGATCATAACTATTAACTCTGAGTTTGGTCTATGAATGTGCTGCTGGTGGAAAATCAGAAACTTCCAGTAGTAAGAACAACATATGATATGCATGAGTTTAAATATGAAAGTTAAACTCCTGATAATCTGTCACTGAAATGAATGTACTGGTTAGTCAAGGTCATTTGAAGAGGATGAATGTGTCATTGCAAGACACTTGTTACAACTACCCTTTCAATGTTTAAATGTTCCTTTTAATTATTCTCAATAAACTTTAATATGTATTCCTTTTTATGACTTTTTTTTTAATTTTCCATCTGCATTGCAACATGTAAGCAGGGTTCACTACAGAAGGAAAAAAAGTAAAAAAATGTGATTTAAACTGACATAAGTGTCATACACAAGCCTGGAATCAGTGCATGGCTCTCTGCACTGCAAATAGTAATGGCTGCATGAAATGCATCCTGTTATCTACCTCTGCCTGTGTCACAAGCTGTAAATATGGTGGAGAGAAAACTTATTTCTTGTGGGGTTCAAATCATTACTAAGGATAGTTTTGATAAAGGTGTCCGTTGCAAAGATAGATGCACATTTTGGAACAACCTAAATGTTTCTGATAAATGCCTATATTATCCATAGTCATAGTGACTTGTTTTATCAGTATGTTGCATTAATAAAATCATCTGCACATCTTGCTAATGACAACATTTGCTATACATGTCAGAAATAGTTTCAAAAGTGTGAGAACAGATATTTAAGAACAAGATGAATGTTGCCATTACCTGAACCAGTCATGAGGTGTAGCACAAGTTATGATGCTGCAAGCCAATTTTAAAAGTAATTTTTACTTTTCATTTATTACTTTCTTGTGTTTTGCATTTGTACCCTGCCAAACGGGGTGCAAATACATTTTGCTGCCAAAGGAAAAAAGTGAAAATTTTTATTTTGGCTGCTGTCGGTAGCCCAAATGCACCTGGCAATGGACTGTGGCTGTCACTACTCTGGATAGTACTTAGTGAATAAATTCCACCTGACATATAACTATCCTTGTGGCACAAGGTATACATGAAGTAAATTAAGAGAAATAAGACAGATTATGCAGGGTTTGAATACAGCTAATTATCAATTTTATGCAGGGTCTGAAAACATAGTTGCACACATTTGTAGCAAGTGTATTTAATGATGAATAAAGGATTGAAATTAATTCTGCTGTAAACATGCTGAAAGATAAAGCATAAAATAAAAAGTTTGCTTTAATGTATCTACTAATGGAGACAAGATAATTTTCTGAAAGACATGTTTTCTCAATATCAGCAGCAGAACAGTTTGATGTATTCTCACAGATGATTCCTTACACACTTCTGTCAATGGACATGTTTTTATAAAATCAGTAGTACTTTCTAGCTTGATGTAATTTTTCACAGATAAGTGGACATGGCTTTTTATATACTCAGCAGAAAACAATTCTAAAAGGCAAATGTTGCTTGCATTTTTGCAATCAGCAGAAGTGCTTACAAGTAAATCACAAAAGGACAACAGAAAAGTCTAAAAACAGACATTACATATTTTCCCACAGATGCTCCCTACAAATGAAAAAAAAACAGAATCTAAAGTGCATGACTAAAACAGTATATATGAACTGTAAATCAAACTATGGTAGAGGTATTTGGTAGGAACACACTTGTTCTGAGGTAATTGGAGAATGGAAAGCCATAATCTATACTGGTAGTGAAGAAAAAACTTTGCACATTAAATCTGTAAACTACAGTTGTTTCTTATAAAAATACGTTATTTATCAATAACTGTGCTTACAGTAAAATAGTATTGTGCTGCAAAATATATTTCTTTATCATTGGGCAATTTTCAAGGCTTGGTCCTTTAAACAAGATGTAGTCATGCAAAGCTCTGTGTCTCTCATTCAGCAGTAAATAGCCAGCAAGACTTTGTGTCTTAAGAAGACTTTGGTTCCAGTCCAGTCCAAAAAGCACAGTACAGTGATCAGCACCTTCCTTCCATCAGAAAATTTTCAATGGTGACCCTAGTCTCTACTGGTCATCATCTTTAAATATGTTTTTGGCAAGACAATGTTGGTATGCAAAAAGCATAAATGTTTCTGATTGTTGGGTATGTAGTTTAATACCTAAAATAGCAGGTCATGCCATGGGTGGCAATTCCACTAGATACTTCTAAACAGGCATAAATATTATCAAAAATGTTTTGCTTAATGTTACTAAATTTGTAGATTAGACTAAATATATTTTACACTTTTTCTAAGTAAAATTAATGTTTAATAAATATGTGTAAAAGATCATGTTTAAAAAATGGGTCCAGGGTACCTACTAGATTGCAATGCACGAGTAGCAAACAGTCTGTGTAAATATATACTGTATAGGACACATTGTAAAGTAACATGTTCAAAAGTAATTTGTCAAGCTGTAATTTTATCACTGGTTTTTAGAATACAATTTTATCCTTTACCCAGTTTGAGGAACACTATATTAAAATATTACACACATACAGCTAATGGTCTAATATATAAATAGCATTCTACAATGTATAAACCATGTTTTTTTAATCCTCAAGTACTAAATATACTAAAACTATTACATTCAAATATGTATTATCTAAGCCCAGTTCAATATTTTAAGATGTTCACTTCACTGTCAACTAAAGTGTATGGACAGTTCAGAAATATGACCACAATGTTATGGTTAAAATGACATTGAAACTGTATATCTTCAGTGCTGAATAATGTTTGCAGTAGCACATAGTCCTTGCTTCTTGTAGATATTAGTCTGTATCTAAACTGTTGGTATAAAATAATTAATAAAAGTAAACAGTTAATTCACCAGTTGCAAAAAGTTAATAAAACAATTCTAAATCATAAATTAAGTTCTGTAAAAACTAAAGCAGACACAGCCCATAATTGGTGAAATATTTTCACAAATGGTCTGTAAAAAAAAAGTTGTTAAATACATTCAGTTTTGGTAGTAATACTTGATATTGTTGCATTAACTATGTAAAATTTTATTTTGACTTGTATCAAAAGAAGACTAAAGGATTTATTTCCTAATGTGTTTTCTGTATAATCTGACCAAAAGATGCATATTAATATGAACTGCTTTAAAATAAAGAGAGGAAATTGTTAGAGTGTATTTAACAGTGAATAAAAGATTGAAATTAATTCTGCTGCAAATATGCTGGAAGATAAAGCATAAAATAAAACGTTTGCTTTAATGTAGGAATATAGCTTAGCAATGTAAAATGGCATTCATGCTATGTGACATAGCTCTGGCTGAAATAAGTAAAAAACAAGGAACATCTATTAATGGACACAAGATAATTCTTGAAAGACATGTTTTCTCAATATCAGTAGCAGAACAGTTTGATGTATTCTCACAAATGATTCCTTGCAGACCTCTGTCAATGGACATGTTTTTATAAAATCAGTAGTACGTGTTTACCACAAAATATTTTATGAAAGACATGTTTGTCACAATATTAGGACAAGCTTGACATAATTCTTCATATATAAATGGGCATGGCTTTTTATAGACTCAGAAGAAAACGATTCTAAAAGGCAAATATTGCATGCATTCTCACAATCAGCAGAAGTGCTTACAAGTAAATCACAAAAGCACAACAGGAGAGTCTAAAAACAGACATTACATATTTTCCCACAGATGCGCATTACAAATGAGGAAAAAACAGAATCTAATGTGCATGATTAAAACAGTATAAAAGAAATGTAAATCAAACTATTGTAGAGGTATTTGGTAGGAACACACTTGTTCTGCGGTAATTGGGGAATGGAAAGCCATAATCTATATTGGTAGTGAAGAAAAAACTTTGCACATTAAATCTGTAAACTACGGTCATATGTCTTGTTTGTTATAAGTTATTTATTAGCAACTGTGCTTACAGTAAAATAGTATTGTGCTACAAAATATATTTCTTTATCAGTGTGCAATTTGCAAGGCTTGATGCTTTAAATAAGATGCAGTCATGCAAAGCTCTGTGTCTCTGATTCAGCAGTAAACAGCCAGCTTGACTCTGTGTCTTAAGAAGACTTTGGTTTCCAGTCCAGTCCAAAAAGTATAGTACAGTGTGCACCTTCTTTCCATCAGGTTTTTTTCAACAGGTATGTTTCCCACAGATTACCCCCATCTCTGGAATAGGCTTCCCATCCATGTGAAGCAGAATTCCTCCATAACCCAATTCAATTGCAACCTGGATGATTGGATGGGGACAGGAAATTCATCCATGGTTTGACACACAGCCAACCTGTAAATGGCTCATCTCCCAGGCTCTAGCTTGTAAATATTTCATCTCCCAAGCCCCTGCTTACACTCATCAAGGATATCAGAACTTGTCAGAGATTTTGGATGCATGGCTAAGCTTAAAAGGACCCTTGTGGTCGTTAGTCTAGTTAACATCTATGAACCTATAGTCACTGTGTTGTGTAAAACTCAGATATTCTCAGTACTGCTAACAGCATATGAGGTGTTGTCTGTCTGCCGTCACATTATTTGTTATAAACAACTCTGATAATGTGTTCCATAAAGAACATTTTCAATGTAGAAAAGAGATGCGAGAAGGATGAATGTGGCACTTGAATGCACTTCTTGGTCTTGTCACCGCACTCCACTTGGCAGCATGCAAAAATGATTCACTGCCTAAGGAAAAAAGGTGACCATTTTAATTTAGGCTGCCATTTATAGCACAAGAAAGCCTGGTGCCAGTTTGCTTTTGTCAGCACTCTGGACAGTACTGATTAGAGAAATTTCACCTATCCCATACCTATCTCAGTGGCACAATGTGTAAGTGAAGCAAGCTTGGGTGGTTAAGGGTTCAAATCCAACTAGCAGATACTTTTTCAAAGGGTGTTAGAATCCCATTCCTCACAACATTTTGATTAAAAATGTAAAACTAAATATAAATGAGAATGATAAACATGTTTATTGCAAGACATGCATCAGCAATGCTTGCATAACTAAACTTTTCTACTTAACATATATCATTAATGCTTCACATATAACCTAAATATAATGTGTGTACAGTTAGTTAAACATTACAATGAGAATATTTAAATTAAAATGAACTTACATATGTAAGATGGACACAATTGTTGTAAGTATGTATGTAACATACCCCAACTTGTATTATTCAGCTCATGCAACTCCATCCATGTGAAATAAATTTACAAACAGAAATACTGCCTTTTACATAGGAATGCATTCTCAGGACTACTTAAAGTCATAAACCTACAGGCCTCTCTGAAGTTTATTTCCATTCATTCTTAAACTAATATATCTGTAATTGCCAGCCTTAAAAAGGTCTTTTGTGGCAATGAGACTTAATAAGCTATGTTGCAATGTTTGCATCCTTTATCTCATAGGTTCAATTCCCAGCTGATAAAACACAAGGTAAGCCCCAATATCAAAATATGCCACAATTAATTTTATTTGTCCTTCCAAACACCAGAGATTAAAAGCCAAGTCATTAAGCACTTCATTGCTGAGCATTTGAAAATGTATCAATAAGTTGAGCATCACACATGGCAAATCTCACCGTCATGTTTCCTACATGTTCACCGTCATGTTTCCTACCTTTATTTGTATTTGATCAAGTACTGCCAATGTGTCTACCAAGGAATCCATATGCTTGCAGTTGCACAAATGCACTTGGCAAGGTTGTGTGTCCTGGTGCACAAGCTGTTACATGTGAGATCTTTATTGAGCTCCAATTCAGACATATTTTGTTAGCTTGATTTCTGCAGACATTGCTGATGATGATGAGAATGGTGCTAAATTTAAAGACCAAAGGTGGGGTGTTGAGGATACCAGGAATTTTGTGACATTCTTTGTGAAGAGCTATAGCCATTCGATGCTGCAGGGGGATTACACTTTTTCAGTATAAGGCTAAGGTCTGGAAAAGCTTGGCCAAGGCTATCTCCAGTGTTACTTGCATTCCACACACTAGAGAACAATGTTGTCACCACCACTGCGAGTTGAAAAAGAGCAAGCATGACCTCCTAAGCCAATGAGATGATGAGTTTAAGACTGCAAGCACCTTCAGTTGTGAAAGTATACTGACCCAGCAATAGTCAATGATATATTATGCATTAGACAGCCATGACAGTTATAAATTGTACTTTCATATGTGCACTTTTGTCTACCATACAGCTACAGAGGACATAGCAATAGACCAAGAGGTGCAGCAAGAGAGACTAACTCACCTCAGAGAGGCACAGAGTAAGTATGCCACAGGTCCAAATGCATGCCAGATAAGTATTTTCAGTCTCTCACTTCACAGCATCTTGAACAGGCATAAATCAGCCTTGATATCAAGCATGCATACCTTCTTCAATACCTCTAGCTGCTTCCATTAGGCAGTGAGAACACCAGCTTAACTGTGCATGGGTTCAATACCCAAAGGCATTAGTTTGATTATAGGACAGTATTTCAAAAATATTAACAATAATGAATGTCGGGAGCAATTCAGTTATGCTAAATGCAATTATTACATGTGAATGCATATATCCTGTATGGCACAGGGAAATAAAGGCTTCTATTTCTCCTGTGCTGGAAAATTGTGAGAGTTGTTTATTTTATGACACATTAATACCTTCACATCGTATCTGAATGAGGCAAAGGTGTACATAGTCATTTATCATATTTGTTTATGTATTGAAAAACAAAACGTATTAAAAATTTAAAATAATGTGAAATGCCATGGGATTAATTCCCTCTATTTTTTTCTCTCACCCCCTACCACCTCTTTTTATTTTTAATAATGTCTGAAAAATCTGCTATTTGCATAACTTGCTGCTGAAAACAAAATGACCAACAGCACAGAGGCAGATCAACCACTGTGGCTCGACCCACTATACCTCAACAGATGTCAGCACAGACACCCATCACTTCAGGTTCATGACTTGTCAGTGTTGCCTGCACAACCCCTGCCCTAACTGCTCCACCTCCATCAGGTAGCTCTGGCCTGGATGTTGTGCAGTGGTACTTTCTGGGAGCAGAACAAGCGGAGGTGGTAATTTTGTCACCTGGCAGAAACTGACAGGGTTGGTGGAGGGTGTACTGTAGAGTTGCCTACATTCCAAAATCTGCAAAGTTGAAAAGGTTCTGTATTATTTTGCTAAATCAATGCCACATCTGGTACTGACCCAGGCAACTTACACAGGAAACAGTGATGCCAGTTCTGAGGATGAGGACTAGAGTCTCACTGGATGTGGGTGTGCTTCCAATGTCCCTTACCTATCCCAAATCATGGTAACCCCAACTATTTTTCTTCATCACCATCCCTGTCTATCTTGTATGTCCTGTGTGTTTGTGCCTGCTTCAAAACCTACCCTACCAACCTGACCCTATAATTTCTAAGTCCCTTCCCCAACATTTTTCTATCTTTAGAAGAATCAGAAAATGGATGCCTGTCCCTCAAATCTATCTATCTATCTATAGATAGACAGATAGATAGATAGATATATAGATATAAAGATATGCCCAATACATAGCTTTCCACTTCACCTATCTGTCATCCCGACACACTTGATTTAGTATAATTGGCTATACAACATTATTCTGTTGTCACCCATCCCTGCTTTGGTGACTCTCCCAAGCCATGAATTTCTTTGTACAATTCTACATTTATGTTGTGCAGAAGTGGATAGCTATCATGCTGTCTAAACACCCTCCTGTAAATTCCTGTTTTCTTTCCCCTGTGTCCTCCTATCTGCTTGGCACTCCTGTTTTCAACACTGTTCTATCAACTCCTTTTTACATGTTTAATCTGTCCAAAAATTAGAATCACGCACAACACATGGCCAGAAATGGCCCATTGAAAAGCCTTCACTTTTTGTCCTCAGCGTTTGCACAGAAGTTGGCATTGCACACCAATGCTGAGTGATGGTCAACACTATTTAACTTCCTATGGCAAAAATTGAAGATTGAAATTTCAACCACAGTAGGCTAATTAATTTCATGCAAATGTGCTTAAGTCTGCTGCATAATGAGAATACAGAGTAAAGGCAGACTAAAGGCTGTAGTGTGAAACAGTTACTGTAACATTTATTAGACTGCTGGATATAATGAACCAGAAGTTTCTATGTGAAACCTGATCTTATAGCATCTTGAGATAATTCCTCTGTTTGCAGACTAATGTTTTTGCATAGTATCATGGGTTTAATTATAACAGTAGGATAACCCTGTGCAAGTGGTAGGAGGACTTTGTGTTAAACAACACAGACTGCATGCAACATATTGCAAGCTAGTTACGTTATATTGATGATATCTTTATTGTGTGGGAAGGTGACACCTTGCAACTTGGAGATTTTATCACTTACCTCAATTGAACAACCCCCCTTCCTAAAGTTTGCCTCTTCCCATAGCTATACTTCAACCACTTTCTTAGATATGCAGATTTTCAAGGACACGAACAATAACAGAATCACCACTGATCTATTCAGAAAACCAATGAGGGTTAACTTATTACTCCACAGTAAATGTCTGCATCCTGCAAACACCAAGTATAATGTGGTAAAGTCCCAGGGCTATAGATTAGCTAGAATTACCACAGAGATGGAACCATTTTTAAGAAACCTGAACAACTTTCTAGTGAGAGGCTATGAAAGTCAGATGTTAAAAAACATCCTTGAACCCATTACAGAGCTGAGAAGGACTGAAGTACCTTCACTCAACCTCCCCAGTAGGAGAATGTTGAGAAATTCCACAGAGAATAACAAATGCAAAAAATAGCTGCATCCTGACATACACTTTGGATTATCACAGTATCAAAAATGTTATTAAAGAAAACTGAGCCATTGCCACAGGAAAACCTTTTCTGATTAACATATTAGTTGAAGCCCCATCCTTTGTTTACAGGAAGGTGAAGAACATTAGAAGTTTTGTTGAATTTAAACCTAGACTATATGAGAGAAACACTAAAAGATGTGATGCTAATTGTACATTTCGTATATTTATACAGTAAGGTGATAGTTTTTATTTCCCTTATTTAAAGAAAATCATTAAGACCAGTGCAGGGGGTGACTGTAACACTACAAAAGTAATTTACAGGGCACAGTGCAATGAATGTGATGCATTTTATGTGAGCAACACTGTAAATAAACTTAAGTGCAGGATTTCATGTCATCTTGTAGAAGTACACCCTGGATGTAAAAATAATGCACTAGCCAGACACCTTGCTCTTCATGAAAGACATACAGTTTTTAAGTTTCAGATACTGGATCATAGAGACATGGCTGATCTTGAAGGAGACATTCTGAATATTCTGGAGAAACTTGACCTCATGTGGCAATTAAAGCTGAACTCTATTAGGAAGCCTGGACTAAACTAGTACTGTTCACTTAAAGGTGTACTGGAACTTAGAAAATTGCCACATTGTCTACAGGACTAATATTATAGGTTCATAGGGAGGTACTAGGCTATTGGCCTGAGGGCCAAAGCAACCCTAGACAACAGTGTACTTGCTTCCGCCACTCATATATTGTTAAATTCCTGCCCCTCTATCAAGCTGTGTCCCAGACTTAATCCCAGGGGTGAAGCTCCACTTATCAAGGTTTTTCTTGAATAATGCTAATAATGAGCTCTGCTTGATGTGGATGGGAATGTTGTTCCAGAACATGGGAAGTCTCTGGAACAAGAATCTATCCTGCCAGCATGTCCTATTTATTGTTGTGGAGAGGTTTAGGTCCCTAGAGCGTCTGGCTCAGGGAGATTAGGATTTCTTCAAGTGACGCATGTCTAGCAATTCTGGGTTTGAAATAGTTTTGTATGTCAGACAGAGGTCTCCTCGGAGTAAGCAGTATGCAACCAAGTAGAGTCTGAGTTTCTTGAGCCAGTCAGCATAGGTCAATTGTTTGAGGCCAGCAATCCTCTTGGTGAGGTACTTTTGAGGCCTCTCAAGTTGTTGTAGGTGTCTTGTGAGGTACATCCCAAATGGGGCATTGTATTCAATGAGAGGTCTGATGAGTGATGAGTAGAGGGTAATGATGACTTCCCTATTCCTTGATGCAAACCATTTTGTGATTAGGTGGGCCACGTAGAAGGATTTTCTGACTACTGTGGCAATGTGGTTATCAAAGGACAGGTTACTATCCACTTGGGGTCCAAGGTCTCTTATCACACTTTCTGTGTTAAGTGAACTTCCCCCTATATTGTACTTCATGGGTACTGTGCTTTTATCAAAGGGGATAACAATGCACTTTTTGGTGTTTAGCTTGAGGCCATGATGGTGACACCAGGTGTCTGTCTCAGTGAGGACCTCTTGAAGGATGTCTATGTCAGCAGGGAATCGATAATGGCACCTAGTTTGCAGTCATCTGTGAACTTGGTTAGCCATAGACCCTTGATGTTTGCTTGCACTTCAGAGAAGTATATACCAAACAGGAGGGGTTCCAAGACTGAACCCTGGGGTACACCACTTGTCACTGGTTAGGAGTCAGATCTGGAATCTGCAACTCTTACCATGTGGGTTCTGTCCATGAGCCAGTTGGCTGCCCATCTCGTGATGTAAGGGTTTATGTTAAGGTTGATGAGTTTATCTATGATTCCTGAATGAGGGATAGTGTCAAAGGCTTTAGCAAGGTCCAGGTAGGCTGTGTGGACTACCTTGCCCTCGTCTATGGCCATAGTAACTGTTTCAAAAAAGTCTATCAGGTTTAGAAGACATGACCTATCTTTTACAAATCCGAATTGGGTAGCATCCAGAGTTTGGAGGTTACCAATGTCTTTGTTTATGAGTTCCATGATGACACGCTCCATGGCCTTGCAGACCAGGCTTGTCAGGCTAATAGGTATATAGTTCCTGGGGTCTGTGGCAGTTCCTCCTTTGTGGAGTGGGATAATTGTTGCTGTGCACCATTCTGTGGGCACATAGCCTGTGGTTAGGCTTTGATTGAACATGGATTTTAGGTGGGGGGGGGGCTAGTTCATTTTGGAGTTCATGTAAGACACAGCCTGGGATGTTGTCCAATCCCATGGATGCAGTGTTTTTGGCGTTAGAGAGTGCCATTTTTACCTGTGTGTTTGAGATTACTGGGGCTTTACAACCATCTGGTATAGTTATAGGCCCTTTAGGAGGGTGAGGGGGGAGTAAAGTTTGCACTGAACCTATCTGCCAATATGTTGGCAATATCAGTTGGCTCTGTATATTTTGTGCCATTCTGTTGGAGCTCGGTGCAGATCTGGGTGTTGCCATGGAGGTTCTTGACATAGCTATACAATGCCTTGTGGTTGTCTTTGGAATCTGTGGCAATTTTACTTTCAAAATTCGCTTTGGAGGATTTTATGAGGGATCTTAGTTTCTTACTGAGGCCCGTCAGTGAGTTCCTCCATACCTGGGTTTTTACTATCTTTTGCAACAGTTTCTTCTTTCTGTTGTAGAGTTTGTTAATGACAGGGGACCACCAGATCAGCTTCCTTTTTTTGGAGGATTGGTTTTGTTGGGGATAGCACGATCCATGCACTCATGCAGGTGCTTGTAGAGTGCATTTGTCTAGAATTCAGCAGTTGTGACTGTATTGACTGTGTTATCCATCTGCAGGGCCGTCGTGAAGTTAGTCACCTCAGTTTTGAGTAGCATGAAGTTCACAATTATTTTATTTTATTTTATTTTATTTTATTCTTCCAGTTGGTTTTAAATACCATGTTAAATCATTTTTAATTGAAGTGTATATTATGTTTCTATCATCATACATTTTTTTTTATTCTTTTTTCCACTTTATTCGAAAAGATGTGTAATAACAATATTAGCTAATTACACAATATATTTTTGTAGATATTTTTTAGGGTTCTTTTACAAAAACCTGAAGAAGTCTCGAAGGATGAAAGAGATCTTTGGTAACAATAAGTTATGAAAATAGAATATGATTTGTACAATTAATTTTTTGCATACAAAATGTATATGTATATATTTATATATATTTTTAGATGCTAAATGGTCTAAGGTTTATATATTTCCAGCCATGTAGGATATTGTCTTGGACAAAATCCCAGACTTAATAATCTGGTTAAGTAAGAGGTACCACATCATTATTAATTTCATTTAAAGTACATAAGGGTTATATTATTATGACAGTTACTAAGAAGGGTAGGACCTGCTTAAATGTCACACTGATGGGTGTAGGGATGTGGATTTAACATGTATACCAATAACACTGTGTTTTACAGCACAATAAACCACTTACTTGCCTGATAAAAAGTATATATATATATATATATATATATATATATATATATATATATATATAAAATTAGAAAGGTTGTGAGGAAACTATTATTCTGTTATTTTTATTTTACTTGGATCGCTTGTCTGTGTACTTAATAATGGATTTTCAACTGGAAACAGATGGTCTACCATGCTTTGATTACATTTGAATATTTAGTCATTCTGTATAATATTTCATCTTATATATTTTTTATTATTTTTTAGGGTGAGTTTAAGTTCTCTACTTCTACTACCATTATCTGATCTGATTAATATACAATAATTAATTATATATATGGATTGCAAATCTTCCACACAGAGAAGTTTCTTACACTGTTTTGTTTTCAAATTATTTCATGACATTTCAAATTCCAATCACATATATAACTGCAAATGTCTCTATTTCTCTCTATTTACAATATTTCATTAACATCTCATTTGAATAGTGAAGCAAGATATCATTTGCAAAGACATTGCAGCCCCAACAGTGATACTTATTAAGCCAACCTGATCCTGCTTATGTGTTAATGCTGGTCCTACACCTTATTGCTGTCTACAGTAAGCACCTTATTGCACAGGACAGGACAGCTTAATACACACATACTTCTTTGTCATCCAGTAAGTGTAACACACTATACAGATGGTCCTACATGTCCCACAAAAAAATATTGTTCCTATTCCTCTATTCATCAGTCTCTATCTCTTTCTGTTCATCCCTTCTACTTCATTAAGTTGTCATTGTCCATCTGTTGTGTTATATAAATGGTGTGAAGTAATAATTCTTTTGTGGTGTGATGAAATAATGCCCACATGTATAGATAAAGTTTTATCTACTTCCAGTGGTTCTAATCCAGGCATTACCAAAGTGTTACTGACAGTATTAGTACATTGCTTTATATGTATCTATTGCCTACAAATTGTTATGAGCCAACATTTTCCTGCTTCTGTCATAAGCTATTTGGTCCCTGCTTCTCTCTCGCCCTGTCTATGTATTTTCTTCCTTCTGTGTCATTAGTCTTCTTTCTCTGCATTTGCACAATGTCTGGGGCTGAGCACCGACTGCAATTAAGGCTAAATGGAAGTGCATAGCTTATGGCAAAGTCTTGTGAGGTTTTGCCTTCGGCTGCATTACTCTGGTGCACTTTACACTGCTGTGCTTTGCTATCTATAATCTAGTTAATCTAATTTTCAACAGGTTGAAGAGTTGAATGTACAGCTTACAGTTATAATGAACAGTAATACATACATTCTCATTTTCTGCAATCTGCTGTCACACAGGAACTTTGTGAAGTAACACATTGTACGTAGTGTGTTTAGATAATACTCAGGTCTATAGGTTTCTTTTTGGAATGTTCTCAAGGTTCAAACTCAAACATATGCAAAACTGTTTTTGAATGTTTTGTCAGACTCCTGTGAATGTAAATGTTGGCTACACCTTTTCTTAGCACTGCATTATCCTGCTGCTATATTAATGTGCCTGGTCCCTATTGTGAATCCTGTCTTCTACTGATCTTTCTTGAATTGTTATGCTGATAAAGTAAACAGTAACACAAAACAAATATCTGCAAAAATTAAACATGAACTAATGCATTAATTATGCCTGTATAGTGTATTTTTGTCACCAACTGTCCAACCCCCCCCCCACACACACACACACACTTCTTTGTCATCCAATAAACCTCTTTGATTCGAAAATGTTTCCCTAAACCATGTTTTTGCCAGTAATAACATGTTTGGTCACTCATGTGCTTCATAATACAGCTGTAGCATTCATATAAGAATTGAATAAATACTACTGTTGTGACAAATATGTAAATCATGACACATGAAACATAACCACAACATGTATCTGCTCTATATTCTGGCTGATTCAAATATGGTTGATGATTATAATGCTTCAAGCAAAGTTCTTCATTAGCACTCTTCAAGAAAAATCTTGATGAGTGGATGGGAAATAGGAAATACACCCCGGGGATCAATTCTGTGTCTCTGCTCATCAATGGCACAGGAAAATAACTTTCTTGGGGGGGGCGTAAGCCAGGCAACCTTGTTGGCTAGGTTTGCATAGGCCCTTGGGCCGATAGCCTAGTACCTACCTATGAACCTATTGTACAAAAGTCAACAAAGAGCACCATAGGTTACTGTTAATTCCCATTCTAAGTACAACACCTCAAGATATAATTTCTCATATGCTAATACTTTGTCACTAGCAGCATGATTGAGCTTGGCAGTGCTGTGCTTCATTTAGATTACAAAAGCATTTACAACAAATAATTCTTTCTTTATGTTTTACAGTGTTCACTTCTTTATTGAAATTTGACAAGTTATCTTAATTTCAGATTTATATTGACTCACTTAATTTGGTCTGTTAAGGCATGTCTGCACTATAATGGTTACACTTACAACTGTATTATAATGTTGATTAAACTATTCACACATAATCCATCACTGTTATTCTGAACTATACTGTCCTATCTAAGAAGTGTCTGTTTGTCTTTTCAATGCACATCATGCAAGCATGAGGCAACACAAATTGTGTGACTATCCCAGAAAGAAGTGTCAAGAATGCTTGATCAATATTCCACTGATTTACAACTGTGATTGTCATTGGCACCCCATACTATGAAACAGGAACATGTCCCTCACAGTAATGCAATGTACATGAAGGACAGTATACAAATCTTAGTAGAGAAGTATGTCATTACATAGGATAATCACAGTGTTGCTATGTTATCCTGTGCACACACATGCATTTGTCCCAAAACTTGTGATGTACAGTACCCTCTGGGCCAAGCAAATAGTTTTACCAATTACAACTGTGCTTTTTCACATTGTTAAATTCAGAATTCTCCTGTGGTACTTGCAGCTATGACTGTGTGCTCTAGATGGTGTAACTAGATAGGTAGATGGTTTAGTTCTCAATGTGGGAAACGTGTTTTTGTGTCTGGGGGAATATAGTGACAGGCAAGTAACACTTCATTGTTAAAGATGCTGTGTCTCCTTTCTCTGAGAATACATTTAACTTTGCCAACAGCTCCCTCTGTACTCTATCCCATTTTTAACAGAAACATCCTGTACGTAATGCAATGATGCAGTTATCCTGTCAAAAGTGCATTCTCCCCCCTTAAGAGACAGAATTCTCCTGTGGTGCTTGCAAATAATACTGTGATCTCTAGACTGTGTAACTAGATAGGTAGGAGGTTCAATTTTCAACTGGGGAAGGTTTTGTGTGTGTGTTTGTGTGAGATGGGAGGTGTATAGAGCCCAGACAGCATGTCCTCAAACACAGCTCAATCAACTCCACTCTAGAGAAACATTTTAAACTCCTAGATGACTCCACCATCCCCTTATCCCACCTTTCACAACATCTTATTTGCAACACACTAATGAGGTCATTCTTTCTAAACTGCACTCTCATTGGTGGTGCTTGTGGTTCATACAATGATTTCTGGAACACATAACTAGATAGGCAGGCAGTTTGAATATAGCAGTGATTTCATTGTCTGTTTAGAGCTGCATTGATATACTTTCACTCATATTTTGTAGCTTTCCAGTCCAGTGACATGTTTTGTCTAGAACCATCATTCAGCATCAATGAATAGAGTTTTAACCATAGCATCATTTCTACAACAAAGTGGCAATGTCATCCCCTCAAAGATGTTGTATGTCTCAGTTTCAGTCTGGCTTCTACTGTGGCACATATGTTTAATGAAGCATTCTGAAGGTTATGTAACTATATAGATAGTATGTTTGAATTTCACACTGGTGAACTTGTCTGTGTGGGGCTGTAGAAGCAGGTAGGTATAACTTCCACTACAGCTGAAGTCATTCCACTTCCACTTTTTACATGGCAAAACCTTTAGACAGGTAGATGAGTTCCTCCATACCCTTATCCAGTTTCTCATTACATCTTTTCTATAACACACTCATGAGGTCATCCATTCTAAAGTATACTTTCACACTCTAACTGCCAGGCTTCTCCTGTGGCACTTATGATTCTTACACTGTTCTCTAGAATGTGTAACTAGATGTGCATGAAGGAAGTTTGAATACAGCAGTGATTACCTTCTAAGAGTGTGCATATATGTGACTAGAAATGGATTCAGGTTTGATTTGCATACATTTGTAGTGGCAGCATTTACAATCCCAGATGGCTATAAAAGTCATTTTAACATACACATCACCTTGGCAATACACTGCTAACATCATCCCTTTGTAGATGCTGTATGCCAGAGTCATGTAACACTGGCTGCTGATGCTGTGCTTTATAGATAGATAGATGATTCAAGTCCATTCTTGCTTAAAAGTGTGCCTGTGATTACTTCCATATGCAGTTGGCTAACTCACAAGCACAATTATATACATTTTCACTTACAAGATGTATTTTGAGTGGATGGTAAATTCTACCATCCCCAGGGAAAATACATTCTGCCAAGACAATGATTACATAATACTTACATAATTGCAATATCTTATAGTTGTAGTATGATTTTTCCTGTGGTGCGTGACTTTGATACTATGCTTACATAGGTAAGTTTGAGAACAGCTGTGAGTGTTTTTCCCTCTGACACTGTGTATGCTACTCTTTGAATACATATATGGTGTATAGCTGTACAGTGTTATTGGGCCTTCAACCACTTTTTAGCATAAACATACAGCTAATATAGAATGGTAATATCATCTATTCAACTGTGCACTTTCATAGTTGTGCAGCAACATGCCATGTGGCGCTTGAGGTTCAGGCCCTAATCTCTAGCTTGCGATCCAATCTAGTTAATACAAATTGAGCCATTACTGCTTGGACTACATTGTGTCAGACTTATTGTGACTGTACATGTTGCTAACACTGTTGTCAAACACATTTGCTGTGTACAAGTGTAGATGTTCATTCTTCTTTCAAAAAGCTATGATAATTTCTCACATAGGCAATGCTTGTATTCAGAGTAATGACGACATGTCATTACATTTTCCTTACATAACAGGTTGTAGTAAGCATTCTTCTCTGGCATGTGGAAATGAGACAATATTCGGTATGTTGCTGCCTTACTACAGCAGTTACAGGTACACATATCCCTTGCAGTAATAACATGATGTAATGCCTTGAAATACTAACATACCTCACAAGTATAATGAGATTTCAACCATGGCACATTTGTTCTCTACAACATCATGTATTTTCCATAGTCAAATGCTCAGGTGTTCAAAACCCACATTCAGTGACTGTTAGCTTTGTGTGTCCTTCTATTCTAATGCATGAATTGCATCCACCGCAGCTATAATGTAAACCTTTACATTGGGAGAGGCCTCCCCTATCACTTTTATCTGCAATACATTGCTTGCATCACAATCATATGCTGCAATGACATAGCATACATGGAGTCTCACACTTGTGTTAAGACTCCCCCTGTGGCACTTGTGTTTCATCTACATGTTGTTAGTCAGCAGACTTACATAGTTTGCTTTTCACTTCTAGAAAAGGGAAAAATTGTATGAATGTACTGACATCACACATAAAACATTATATCTAGTTATTTGTATTCATTTTTATGTTGGGTAATGATATGTAATCACATGTTGCGATTGCATGGCAGTGAAATGGTTATTCAGAGCATGTCATACTGTGAGTGCTCCTGTGGCATGCATATTGAGTACTGCTTTATACAGCAGACCTACACAGATAGACTGTTGTTCAGTTCTGGGGCAGTGTGTGTTTGACATGATGTAAACAGCTGTCTTGGCAAACAAGCACTGATATTCTACAGTTCACTGTTATGTGGACAGTAACATCTGTAATGCCGTTTCAGCATTCTGACTAAATCAGAATGTTCAAATTATATTTGTTGATTTCAGTTATTTGTGACAGCCTCCATTGCTATCTCCTGTGGCACATGCAGTTACTACAGAGGTTTACAGAGAGACTAGTATCATAGGCAGGGGCTTGAATCAGGTGACATCTGTCTGTCAGATAACTATGTCAGACAGCAGTGGCATACACATAGAAAATATTTATGTGACAGTAAGAGGGCCACCTGCTTCAGGGCTTATCCTACAAGGTAGGGCATCTATACCACGTATGATAGAAAAGTGCTGTAAGCCCTTCAAGATTGTTTTTCATGACACAACTAATATGTGTATTTCTCGGTCATCTATGACTGATACACATCTCTCTGATATCTGTCCTGGCATGTGTTCAAAAATGAAAATATGTGAATGATTAGTATGTCATTCATTGCTCACAGGAATTACTTAGTTTGAAATAATTGCAATTATTTTCTTCACACTGTACAGCTTAATGGCAGATGAGGACATTTCTTACTGTAGGGTGTGCTGCCAGGTCATCAGAAAGTGTGATTGAGCCTCTATTATGAGACATTCTTGTGTGTTGGTGCTGCTAAACTGCTGTTATGTTACTGTTTCATGTAATTCCTTGTGAACATGCCCAGTATAACAATATATGTCTGCATTGTGTGCAATTTATCAATAGAAAACTTGAAATCATGAAATGTCATCTGTTCTGTGTTATCATTTGCCACTTATGTACATTGACTGTTATTATATTATCATTTAGCATTTACTTGACTGTACAACACATGCTTGTCTAGTACATGTTTATAGGTGATAAACCCCTTTCTTATGAGTGCCAGTAACAGTTATTGGCAAAAACGTGTCCCTTTCTGATGTGTTTAATACAACATTTGTAAGGTTCATTTCTTTTTATGCATACATGATGAAGTGGAGAATACAACAGTGGTGTCAGATAGCATATATAAGTTCTCTTTGTATACATCTCATATGCAATAACTGCAATCTATGCATTTATCTCATAAAGCCTCTACTGTCCTTCCTACCTGTTATCTCAACTCAGCATTTTATTAATGTATATCACATTTAATTCCCTTTGCTAAACTGTAGCTTTATGTCCCTCTAACATCCTTTGTTAGCATGTCAGGTTTTGTTTATGTGCAAATGTCAAGTATAGTCATTGAAATTATCATTATGTCAGTACAGCAATATTTATGTTACAAATGTTTTTTTAGCAGTTCCACACATTTGTCTGCAGAATCTGAGTACATTTTCCCAAGTTCCCCTACCCACGTAATTACTTCTGCAGTACCACCAATGTTATTTCTATATAATTCCGCCATTTCACTTTCCCTCCTTCAGAATTATTTTAATGTACTTGCCCTTACTATGTTTGGGCTACAGTGCATGCTTGTATATTAGGTTTGCCTATAAGCAAGCCATTCTGTTTGCATTCACTGCCCATGCTTGCAAACCCTTTCCATCAGCACAAACACAACTGCTGGTCATGAAAAGGCACTTGCAAACATGTAGACTCAATGAGCAGCATGCATTTGATTAGCGCTGTTGCTCGTCACCCTAAAGCACTAAAATCGTGTAAGTTTAGGACAAAGCTTACAAGATTTTTTAATGAATCCCAGGAAAGGAGTTAAGAGACATAATTTTTTGATAGCTTGAGACCATAGAGTTTAAACAAGAGAATGAGACTAGAAAATATGAAAATAATCTACATTTTTGTTATTTTCTATGTAACAAATTGAAACAAAGTTGAGAGAAAAAGAAAACTTTGTTACGGGGGTTAAATAAACATTAGAAAAAATGTACACTAAGTATAAAATGATTTTTGAATGGGGCTATAAAGTGTATTCCGAAATGTGCAGAATTATGTAAAGTGCTACTCAATTCAATTGGCGTTCTTTTTTTTTTCAAACTTTTCTATCTTCACCAAATAGGACTATGATATGCATATGAACTGTAATTGTGATAACATTTAGTTTAGATGTATATTTAGCCACATTAGTTCCTTTCCACGAAACTCAGAAAGTTAAAAAAAAACTGCTTGCCTTGTGTTGTGATTTACACAGTACTGCTGATTTCGTGACAACTGTTGTAATTCAAAGAATGGTCTCACCAATAATGGTGGCATAAAGGGTTAAAGCCCTATGACCATGGTGACCTTGATTTTATTAGCGATCCAGGTGCTTGATAACATGGGAGGGAGGGAGAGTGGGTGTTATCCTGAGAGAAAATGGGTGGATTGTGACTGGCTCCTTTTACTTTTCATACAGCAAACCCTGCCAAAGAGACGCTATGAATTCAAATGGGTGGGACTTGGGGATAGGTGGGCATGGCCAGCCAAATCAGTGATGGCAACTCATGTCAGCCATGGAAAAGGGTATGCACACTCTGATGGAGTGGCATAGCCAGTCCCTTCCATAATGTAGGCACCCATGTCACATCCCAAGGGGAGTTGTTATGGCCTACATACAAAATAACACTCATTGCCAGGATACCAGTGCAAGTACCAACCTCCTTGATGTGTTCCTGAATGGCAGCAACTCCGGATGGCTTACTATATAGATGATGTCAAGCAATTCCCTTACTTCTAGGGAATGAATGAACTTGAGACCAATAGCAGAATACTCTATAATCGACAGGTTGGGGGAGTGGACCTTATGAAATAAATGGAAAGATAAACACTTCCATGCTTTATAGGATGAAGAAACTTGTTTAGAAGTAGTAGCATTTGTTTTATTTGAGAAAATGAAATATTTAGTTTTGTTTCATAAACATATTTAAAACTCATATAAAGAGAAGACCAAATAATATTAAGGTTTAAAGTGCAATCTTTTAGTAAAGAAAAATAGTCACATAATTCAGATGCAGATATAATTTCTATGATAAAGAAATCAATTTCTGTGAAAGCGGCCATTTAGGAAAATTAATGATCCATTAAGTTAAGGTTTGAACAAAATAAATAATGCCAAATAGATCAACTCTCAATAGTCTTTGAAAGCTTTTTTTAGCTAAACTAAAAAATAGTTTATGAGATTGAAGGTTAAATACAATATAAAAATAAAGATAAATAGAGAGGTTTACTATCTGTAAATAATTATTTTCATCACAACTTATTCCATGCAGGAAGCCAAAACAAAAGTGGCTTTTTCATAGGAAATATATTCTAAACTACCTTTGATGACATGGATATTTAACAAATACCAGTAGAAGTTGGTAACTTATGCCTCCCTACAGTTTATGTTGAAAGTTTGTGATATGATATTTGAAAAGATATTTGGGACCATATGAAATTCAAAATGCTATAGTGCCTTGATTTAAAAAAAAATGTGCTATGGGTGGGCAAAAGGACTTTATAAAAATGAAAAAAATGGGGGTACATTCAATAACTGAAACTACAGCAAATAAAGTGTTAGTGTTTTCCAGCTGATCATGTCCTGTTGGATTATACTGCAACGTTTACCTATATTGTGATGGCAGTAAATTAGACTGTTCTGTGAGAAGGAGGCATCCAAATATTTTTTCATTTGTAGCTATTTTCATGTTGAGTTACTCAGAATGGTTAATATAGTTATAGTTATTGTAGAGTGAGATTAGTATAATTTTATATAGGCTTAGACTATAGTTATAAAATGAGGACAATTTAATGGAAGATAAAATTTTACGAATAATTTAAATAACTTTGTTGTTGAGTAGACATGAATACTGATATCATCACAGAAATGTACATAAGTCATCATGCCACTCTTCTGCCTGGGAAAATAAGTAGGGCAACAGTGTAGTTATTAAATAAATATGGGGACAGGATAGCCTTGTTGAGTGCCATTCCTATGTAAGGCTGGGTTGGAGAACGTACTATTAATTCTCATCAAGGGATTTGAATATAACATATAGGTAAATTGTAAATGTCTCAGGAAGGTCACATTTTTTTTATATCATAGAAAAAAATAATCAACAAAATGTTTTCACTCAAAAGCTTTTACTTACCCAATAGCAAGGGTAAATATAGAATTAGAAGGAAATCCTTTAATGATAAATAAAATATCCAAAGTGATAGCCCTGTCATTAGCTTGCTTTTCCAAAGAAATCCAGTTTGAGGAAATCAATAAAGACAATGCATTTAAAGTCTGTTAATGAGTTGTATTGTGAAAACCTTAACATAATTGTCAATGTTATTTTTAAGTAAAGCTATTAGATGGTAATCAGTTGGGTTAAGTGGATCCGTGTGTAGTTTAAGAAGGACAGCAGTTTCAGGTTGTTTAAAATAAGGGTCAGAAATTCTGTTTGTTTGGATATAAGAAAAATACCCTTGACCAGAGGTTCAAACATACTGGACATTAACTAATATGGCAGACAGCTGCACCTTGACCCCCCCCCCCCCATGTCACATCCTCACTGGTGAAGTTGGACCACAAATCTGTCTCCTTTGAAATAAAAATCAACTCAATAACAACAGCAAACCCTGCCACATGAATTATTCCAAAGCAAACTGCATCCTATTAAGTGATAGTTAGTCAAACTTCAGTGCCCTTCCCAACTTTGACTTCCCAGCAAACTATACAGGATTGTTCACAGAGACCCTATACAAACATGTAAAGGCTGTACAGAGGCTGCTATACCTATTAGAAATAATCTCAAAACAAACTTTAAAAACAAACCACACAGGTGGAATCCTAACCATAATAAGGTATATAACAAAAATCTGAAAGAGTATCTCGCATAGCTCATTAGCATCTAGGTGGTGTAGGATGCCACACTTCTAGAAGCCTGCACATAGCGTGCATTCCATTGCATTTTCCTGCAAAATAAACCTAAAAAGGATAAGATAAACAAAGATAAATATTTTATGAAAAATAAAAGCTATTAAAACTGTACAAATAAGAAGTATTCTTTGTAGTGATAATTGTCAGTGAGTTCATAGTCTTTCTATAAATACTACAATATATTATAATGTACACAACCCCCACATTATATTTTTGCTAAACTTTCACAAACAATTTGCCATATCTTGGAAGCTGTATAACCTACACATATATTGTTAGACCAGTTTGATAACCGGGCTTAAGTTTTCACATGACAATAAAAAATTCCTCTGTCACTGCATGTTTATTGAAATTTTTACAGAAATATGAAAACATATGCTTAATTGTATAATTTACAATATAAATAACGCTGAATATTTCTCAAGATATGCAACTTACAGTGCAAATTTGAAAGTTTTCTTCAACAACATCTAAGGTCTCACCTGATGGCATGCAACAGTTTTTAAATTACTTTTTATGAAATATTAAAGACATATGGAACTATTGTTTATTTTCATAATTACTAATAAACAACCAGCAATATATCAGGTTTAATGTGACATAAATGAACACAGATAATGAATTTTCATATCTCCCACCACACCATATCTTATCATACCACTCAATAACATGTAGGGCTCTCAGTTATGAAAATATGAACTTAGATATGAACATATGAATAAAAAGTGATGAACAGTGATACATTTTTCTACTGTAAGGCATCCTAGATTAACAATCTTAATGTAATAATTACTTGCACTTTTTAATAATGCCTATTATTGAACAGGAAGTCACTTCAAAAATAAAGCCAACCCCCAAAAAAGCTCTGGATGCCATAAGGAGCTATGGGTGTGAATTGGAAGTATACAAAAAGGCACTATAGGCTTGAATGAGATAATGATTGGAGCTCTGTGATTAATTAGTCTTCCTTTTTAGTTTAAGTCCAACAAGGCCAATTACAAGGTCAAGATAGACTCACAGGCTAAAGATGCCCACAAGACCTTTTACAGCTGTTTCAAAGGCAGCACACATCAGTCTACCAAACTGGTGGTCAGTAGTGCCACCTTCAATGAGTAGAGTGAAATAGCAAATTTGCAGATTAATAAATTCAGCTCATAACTCACCCCCACCCCGTCTCTCCATGAAATACCTACTAGCATAACCCTCCCCAATTATTATCAGGGAAGATATCCTAGTGGTGCTTGCTGAGGCCAAAAACACAGCCTCAATGGGCCTTGACAATATTCAGAGATGCTGCGTAAGTAGCTTGAAATATGACCTATCAGGACCCTTGAGTCACTTTTCAGCTATAACCTCAAAACAGGCCTTACACCATGAGACTGGAGGACTGCAACAGTTATCCCACTTCACAAGAGTGGACCATCAACTGACCCCAGAAACTACAGACCTACTAATCTGACTAATATGCAAAGCCATGGAATGGATTATCATGGAAAAGATCAACAAACACATAGGCAACCTTCAGACCTTGAACCCAACCAAGCTTGGCTTTCTCAAGTGAATTTCATGTTGCTAAACTTGTTGGACTTCTTTGAGAAGGTCAGCAAGACACTGAATAAGGGCAAAATGGTGCATACCACCTACCTGGACCTGATTAAGATGTTTGATGCAGTATCTACTTGGATGTAGATGACAAACTCACAGAACTGGGCATAACGCCCTATATAACTTTCTGGATTGCAAACTGTCTCACAGGCCGAAACCAGGAAGTCAAGATTGGTGAGGTCACCAGTGGGCTATCTCATGGCTCTATGCTGAGACTGCTCCTATTTGCCATTTATTTCTCGGCTGTAAAGGCTAATGTTAAGGGCCTTTGGCTGACTGAGTTCACAGATGACTACAAATTTGTAGCTATTGTAGACTCCCTCATGACACAAACATCTTACAAGAGGGTCTAAAATACACAAATGACCAGTGCAAAGTCACAGACTAAAACTCAATCCCAAAAAATGTATTCTAGTGCCTTTTGGGAAAACTGCCACCCAGGCTAATTACTTCATTAATAAGCCACCCTTAACAGTTGACCCAGTAGTCAGGAATATGGAAACAAATGTAGACAGCAATCTGGCCTTTGAACAACATATGGACAAGTTATTAATAAAATCATTTCATGTCACCCAGCTTATAAATAAGGGCATTGGCATCCAAGTCGAAGAAGGTCATAGTACCACTTTATTCGGCCCTCATCAGAACCAACATGGAGCATAATGCCCTCTTAAGCATGTACCTGACAAGACATATGCAACAACTGGAACCCTCACAAAGACTACCAGGAGAATCTATGGTATAAACACATTGCCCTATACTGAGTACCTTAAAGCTCTAACTCTACACTCAGTCTCCTATAGGTTACTGAGAAGCTGAATGTGCCTGGCATAAAAGACATCCGCAGATCCAGCTCTGGTGGAACTTTTTCATATCTGTAAAATTAACAGCATCAGAACCACTCACTCCAAGGATTTGACTTTTGCTTGTGACATAAATAAGACATGTTTGTGAGACAGATATGTGTCTCAGAGGAACCCCATACTCTGGAACAGGCTCCCTAGCCATGTGAAGCAGAATCCATCCCTAACCCTATTTAACCACAACCTTGACCAATGGATGAGAAATCAGAAATTCACTCTGAGTCTGGTTCCCATGTCTCTGATAGATGGAGACAGACAATATTGCCCAAATTAACATACTCCCCACCATAACCTCTAGAAACGTCCTAACTACATACTCCATCCTAATAAACAACCATGATATATAGGGACACAATTGGGTTGGATTACACAGCTAGGCTTATAAAGGCCCTGGTAGTGGTTAGCCTATTATATACCTATGAACCTAAAGTTATGACTAGTTTGCCAAGTTTTCATCCATAAATAGTGGTACGTTAAGTTTATAATTACACTTTTAAGGAAGTTTAGGAATGCTTAAAGATTGTAATTATCATTCTAAATTCAAGTTATTGGAATTATTTCAGGGAATCTAGAGCACATTACAGATAGATATAAATAATTCAACAATAAATTTAGTAGCATTTATAATTTTGCCATCCAATTTCAAGCAAAAGATTTTGACTGGAGACTTCTGTATTTAAACATGGCTGTCTAAATATTCTGATGGAATTTGCACCCATTCAGAAACACTAACAGCTGATCTAGCCTCTGCCCAAGATAATGGAGAAGAGTAGTTTTTCATTGGTGGGATAATTAATATTAATGAGATCAATTCCTAAAAGTTTTATTTTATTCAATAGATTTTCTTCCTTCTCTCTGTTTATTTTTTGATTTGTATACAAAGTAGTCTGACTGGTAAAATTTCCTAAAACCAGAACTATTTGAGAAGATAAAGATTCCAACAGAAAGTTAACAAGCGGTCCATAAGCATAACCAGCACCTAACGTTATTGTTATCTGATAATGCAAGAGTTTAAGGGTTTAATTTTAATTCATATTAGAAAAGGTGGTTAGCTTTATAAATTCAGTACATTTATTTTTTTTACTTCACAGAGCTATAACTTAGGTGTGTTGAAGGAGGCAGCTGCCTGATTTTCAAGCTATCAGGGGGTGTGACCAGGGTATCTTGGTTTTCTCTATTTTTTGTATTCCTTTACAACAGCATTACTGTCATCTGCTATAGTTATATAACCATTGGTAAACTTATTTAAAAGTAGGATTATACAACCTAGACATTCAGTTTGTTTCTAAAGATGCAGTCTTCAAAACCTACCCTGACTGTCAGAAACTATGGATATATGTATTAACATGGTAAACAAACTAAAACAAAAATAAATGAATAAAATATACATTATATGTGTTGATTTCTTTATTAGTTTATCTAAACTCAATTTAGTTTGGTTGTTACCTATGATAATAATAAATTGTAGCCACTTTTTTGGATTACACCCAATTTCTGATTTCTCATCCATTGGTCAATGTTGTGGTTAAATAGGGTTAGGGATGGATTCTGCTTCACATGGCTAGGGAGCCTGTTCCAGAGTATGGGGTTCCTCTGAGACACATATCTGTCTCACAAACATGTCTTATTTATGTCACAAGCAAAAGTCAAATCCTTGGAGTGAGTGGTTCTGATGCTGTTAATTTTACAGATATGAAAATGTTCCACCACAGCTGGATCTGCGGATGTCTTTTATGCCAGGCACATTCAGCTTCTCAGTAACCTATAGGAGACTAAGTGTAGAGATAGAGCTTTAACGTACTCAGTATAGGGCAATGTGTTTATACCATAGATTCTCCTGGTAGTCTTTGTGAGGGTTCCAGCCGTTGCATATGTCTTGTCAGGTACATGCTTAAGAGGGCATTATGCTCTATGTTGGTTCTGATGAGGGCCGAATAAAGTGGTACTATGACCTTCTTCGACTTGGATGCCAACGCCCTTATTTATAAGCTGGGTGACATAAAATGATTTTATTAATAACTTGTCCATATGTTGTTCAAAGGCCAGATTGCTGTCTACATTTGTTTCCATATTCCTGACTACTGGGTCAACTGTTAAGGGTGGCTTATTAATGAAGTAATTAGCCTGGGTGGCAGTGAGCTGTATCGGCATCTGCCTTGAAAAACAAAGTTGCAAAATAGCTTTCATTTTTATAGGCTCTATGTACCCTTAAGATTCTGTGACAGGAACTTTAGAACACTGATGATAGGCTACAGTTTAATAATGATAATATGCATGAATAGAGTTAACTGCTAGCTACATGTAGCAACCAAAATAAATATTTTCAAAGAAGAGCAACCTGAAAGAATTATAAAAACGGATGTGAAACAGAAAGACGCTACTCCTAACAACCCTAGGCTAACCAAACTGCCACATGTCTAAAGGAAATTCATAAAACATAAGTTTGTAGACTTTGTGAAATAATTTAGAAATAGATCTAATACAATAACTATATGCAGACACATGCAGCTATATCTATATATCTATATATCTATATCTAGCATTATCAAAGGTTTCCCTAACTCTGTAATCTCTGCTAGCAGCCATTAAAAAAGTCAAAGGAAGACTGGATGACTGTATAGACTGCTATACATTCATATAGGGAAATGTCACACAGTGAAGTATTTATATGCAAGTATCACAAATATAAAAAAAAATAATATTTAAATAAATACCATTTTGATGAATTACTCCTTTAGTAAGCATTTCACTCACACAACTGCAAATGAAATATGACCACCCAGTATGTAAATATCCCTAAAAGTATCAAAAAGAAAGTTATTTTAAAATAAGCAAAGGCATCTATATATCTTAGGAACATTGGAAGCATGAATGTGTGAAACTGTAATAAATAAAACACTAAATACAACATTTCTCGAATAAAATTATGAAAGGAAATATGTGAAGTTATAACCCTTCTGCTCTGTAAATGGCCAGTCAGAAGGAACACATTAATATGAAAGGCCAAAATCATTTTGTTATAGCATTGCTGTTTAAAAATCATTAATACTGATTTCAGTTAATTTAAGGCTGTCCAGAGCAAATAATTTACTTTGAAATGAAAAAGGAAATGTAGACGCTACTGAGAAAATAGAAATAAGAGAATGTGGATTTGAAGATTAGCTGGTTACTAAAAGTGCAGTTGCAAAGAATGCTAACAGACAGCCAAATTAAACTGACCAGTAAAAATTAAAACAAGTAGTGTTATGAAAATATAACACATTTCTTAACATTTAAAGGCACAATAAGCTAAAGAAATTGTTCTGTAAGATTAATAAAATAAGTATATGCTCGGACCTTAAATAGTTAACATGCAGGCAGGAATTAGGAGATTAAATTTATGTTTGTGGGTAATAACTAAGTTCATGCCAGATAAGAAAGCAACGCAGTGCAATAAAGGAAACTGAATATGCATTGTGAAACAAGCACAGATGAGAGCATTAAAGTCTGAATTGTTTGGGCACTCACTGAAGGAAATTACAGTTTGTAAGGAAATATGGCATTGCATTAAAGTACTAACAGTGAATTGATCACATTGTAAATATTGATTCTTAACATCATGAAGGTTGACAGCCACTGTACAACCTTATAAGCACTTCAGGACATTAGGACTCTGCACTTTGGCTTGTAGGAACTGACCAGGGAGGATGGGAGTAGGCAGCCATTGATGATTCACTCATCCTGAGAGAAAGGAGAAGGCTTTGGCTCTTCAAATTAGTGACACCTTGGGAGGTCACCAGGTGTTCAGACAGTGGAGTTCTGATCTGGTTGAGTTTGCATTACCATATGCATTTGCACAAATTAGCTGTGGGCAACTAGAATGTAGGACATGCTTTTCCTCAGGAGGTAGCTACTGTGCGCTTGGTTGAGTCACCAAGGAGTGAGGAAAGTGTTCTTGTGGAGTAGGGGGTAGGCCACTCACAGGACTAGCAAGCTGGCCTGCTCTCTACTGACACACTCTACCAGGAAATTGAGGACTGATGGCTGTTCCGCGGCAGAAATGAATGTGTCATAGGGCTTTAACTTAGTCTAGGAATACCCAGCTTCAGCTGTCCTGGAACAAATGGGACAACTGAGTGAATGTGGAGAAGGCACTTAGCAAGGTCTTAGGGTGGGGTAAAAAGAATAAAATAACTCTACACTATTAATGAAAATATTTCCTAAGGCAAGATAAATAAATGAAATGACTGTGTTTTTAGAGTAGCATTTTTTTCAGTGAAACCAAACTTTAATGAAAAACAGCTACATAAATAGTCTACATTAATAAAAACAAACCAATAAGGAGTAAATCATAACCACAACTCTAAAAGCAAAAGCAGACAAGAGAATTACAAGGATCATAAGAATCTCCTAATAAAAAGAACACACTCTCATATATATATATATATATATATATATATATATATATATATATATATATATATATATATAGGTCTACTTTGAAACATCTAAAACCCATAACATCTAATTTCATAACATTGAGACCAGAACATCTAAAAGCCAACACATCTAAAATCCATAACATCGATATTCATAACATCTAACACTACAAATGACAAGAAAATAACATCCCCTCAACATATAATGACATATAATGACACCAAACTACCAAACACACTTTTTACTATGTTTCTGCAGGGGGACAAGCTGCCCTGCACCCCCCCCCCCACACACCCCCATAAATTAAATATACCAACTCCAAGATCACACTACAGTGGGAAAAAGTTAATTTCCTAGCCCCACTGTATCAAGGCCCCCTGCAGAAACATAATAAAAAGTGTGTTTTGTAGTTTGGTGTCATTATATGTCATTATATGTGGAGGGGGTGTTATTTTCATGTGATTTGTACTCTTAGATATTATGAAATTCAATGTTATGGGTTTTAGATGTTTTGGTCTCAATGTTATGAAATAAGATGTTATCAGTTTTAGATGTTTTGAAGGTGACCCATATATATATATATATATATATATATATATATATATATATATATATATATATATGGATCTACTTCATTTTAACAAAAGTACATTTAAATGAATTTTACTTACCCAAGCTGAATCCACTGAAGCTCCATTTCAATGGACAAATGGACTGTCAAATTCCTTTCCCTGTGAAAGGACCACTTGGCCAACATGGTGAACTGTGCCCTCTCTTCCATGTGGTGCAATCTTGGAGTTGATATATTTATGTAGGGGGGTGGGGGTGAAGCCCCCCACTTTGGTGAGCTTACTTTTCCTCCATTTCGGTTGGTTACCATAGTGGTCAAGTGGTTACTTTCACAGGGAAAAGAATTTGGCAATCCATTCATTTGTTGAAAAGGAGCTTCAGTGGATTCAGCTCGGGTAAGTAAAATTCATTTAAGTGTACTTTTGTTTAAACAAAGTAGATCTATATATATATACATATATCATTAGTCTGACTCCAGATAATACCAGCTGTAATAAAAATTAGACCAAAAGGATTCTGAACCAAGATAGTACCTACAATTAGAGCGTAAATTATTGTTTAATCAAATAATCATTTCATTGCTTCAATCCACATTTGGAATTTTCCAAAACTTAAAGATAGCAGCAAGTTTAGTGGTTACCACAATTCTTATTGCTCCCAAAGATTACAGGGAACAATGCAGTCACTCCTAGAGATTCCCAAGAGCCAAAATTTGCAATCATTCCAATCAGGAAGATAGTTTTGCAATGCCCAATGAAGATAATAATATATTTAGTCCAACATGAATTAACAATTGGACAGGACCATGTCATATGGAAATAATCATCATTTTATGAGTTGCATCACCAGCAAACACTACATGGCATTTTTCTTCTTCTTCCTTATCTGTCCAGAAATTGTTGGCAGCAGTTGGTTATCTTGTATAAAGTAAATTAAGCAATAAAACATAGGCTCAAATTGTGACAGTTTTTAAACACATCTATCCATTCCATTTCTGTTAACTCCATATGAATGTACTTTGACCACACTTTATTAAGATCCACAAATCTATTGCCTAAAAAGTTAATCAACTATTGCCTAAAAAGTTAATCAACTAATTATATACAAATGCAAGCCTCAAATTACTTTAAATAAAATATGTTAAAAATTAGGAGGATCTCTGTACCTAAAATTAGAATTATTTCTTGACCTAGGATACTTATTACCTGCTCTTGACGGTGAATAGAGCTGTAAGTGCTGCCAAAACATAAACTGCCCTCATGATTTAACTGAATAAATCTCTTTTCCCTGATCTCATCAAGAAAGATGATATTGCTTCTAATTTAGTTATATCAGGGGTTTGTGATCTAACAAAAATATCTATTATTGAACCAAATCCTATTCCATTTTGATAACTGAATATCTGAAATTATGAAAGAGCACTTAGAAAACACCATGTTGCTAATCCACCCCAGTTATGATTTTTTTAGCCAATACCTTTAGCATGCAAACAGAAGATGTAATATGTTTCAAACTCATTCCAAAACAAAACTCAGCATATGCCTCACCCTTAGTATATGTCACCACAGTGATACTTTAGCATATTCCTAGTAACATTAGGAACTGCCTACTCCCTTTAGGGGTCTGATTATTCCATAAAAAAATTGGATGATCAACTTTTGTAGTTATCAATCAATCTAATTTTTGCAACATGTTGCAGATGACAGACTAGAAACAATATATTGGGTAGCAACTCCACTTTAATTATCTGAGCATTATGTACAAATGAAAAATATAATTTTTCTCTTTAACTAAATCACATAAAATTCTGGCATTCAAATCTAACATAACCTTGGGAGGAGATATCATATGGATGCCTTATAATTTTGATTCCTTCAGTTGAAGTACGTGAACCCAGAATGTCAATATAGGCTTAATTGAGTGAGAATCAAATTGTTTTCCCAGATTAAATTTAAGCCCAGACAAAGGTGTGAATCTGGTCAGCAGAGTTAAAAATTTATGGACTGATTTAAGAAGATATCCTATCCAGATTTCACCATAATCAGCAAACCATGATGAGAGAGTAGAAAAGCCACATTTAAAAGAAATAGCAAACTGTGTTTTAGATTAACATTTTGCTAGTTTTAATCCAATTTTACATCATATTGTCTTCTTATAAATTATATACTTGCATTCAAGAAAAGACTCAGCTCAGCAGAATTAAATGACAGAATGAAAAAAATATCAAGATGTGCATAAGAGCATGACTTGTACACATTCAGTATCCTTGTTGTCACTTTATTCATGTGAAAACTGTGGCTGCACTCTGTTAAATTTCTGGTTAGTTTTAGGAGAAAAAAACTTTGTTAGAAGGGAAATAAGTTGCTAATTCATTGAACCAGTAACCAGTTGATCACAACTGATATAAAATAAGAGGCATATACTCTGAGTGGAAACAACAATAATAACTCCACAGGCCAGATTCATGAATGAATAATCCTTGTGTTGCTACCATGTGCATGTCACGCCTCTGTGTGCACACAATGGCACCTTATTTTGTATTTATTAAACAGCTCTACACATTGTGTGGAGAAGGAAAACAAAGCTAAGTGACAGAGTATGCAAATGAAAGCATAACTAGACAAATTGCATATTAATTAACCAATCCAAGGTGGTGCAGCCATTTAAGAAGCTATAAAGTAATCATGTCAACTTGGTGTAGCTCTTTGCCATAAACTGCCAAACCTGCTGGAATACAGCCACCATGACACTTAGAAAAAAAATGTTAGGCAAGAGAAAATAATCTGAAATATGTGCCACACAAAAAATCTGGCTCATTTAAAGGTGACTTTGCCAGCAATGTAGAAAGGCCTTTCTGATACAGTGGCTTGATGCAATCATAGCATAAGTGTAAACATTTTCATTTGGCTATGTGTGTAGTTGATGTGAGAATATGATACTTTTAGTGAAGGTGGGAGTATTTGTAGCTAAAATAATTGATTTTATAAGATCTGTGGTACTTTAAAAATGAAGGGTATGAACCTTGTGCCAGATTCATGAATGGCTAATTTCCGCTCTGGTACTGTGTCAATGTTGTAGCATGACATGCACATAATTGTACACATTTTATATTCATTAAATGGTGCCACCAACAAAGGTAAACAGCAGAGTATGCTGATGAAAGCATAACTAGCCAAACTGCATGCTAATTAACCAATCCAAGATGGCAGAGTCATTCAGGAAGATATAAAGTAATAGTGCAGACTTGCCATAAACTCCAAAACTTGTTGTAAGACAGCCACCATCACACTAAGAAGAGAAAGTAATGTTAGATGCTACTGCTGTCTTGCATGTGTATGTGTGAGTCAACTTCAAAGTATTGAACGCCCACAGTATCGAAGACCAAATCCTTGAGACAAAATCATCGAAATCTCACTTCAACAAATGGCCGAACTGGTGAATCCATTCCCAGGGTAAGCAAACACTCATACCAAAACTAACAAAAATGAAACTACACCATCCCCAACCCACCCAGGTGGGGGGCTATGTCCCCCACACTTTCTAATGTAGGGGGTTGCACACCCCATCCCCTAACTAAATATACCAACTCTGAGATTGCACTACAGTTGGGAAAAGGGCAAAGCTCACCTTGTTGGCCAACAGGTTACTTACCATGGAAGGGATTTGTCAATCTAGTCATTCACTGAAGTGAGGTTTCAATGCTTTCGTCTCAATGATTTGCTCTTCAATATTATGGGCTTTCAATGTTTTCAGATAGACCCGTATATACGACAGGCTCACATCTATGTTGTTGCTGCTGCTGATATACCTCATCCAAGAAGAAGAAGGGTGTTCAGACATTGTTTAACATATCATGGAGTGCATGATATTAAAATATTAGAGTGATACATGGTTGAGAGGGAAACACCACAGGAATGCTGCAAACTCTGCCACCCCAACCTGAGACCCAGGGGTAACTGTGAGGAAAACCTATATCAGTGGAAAAGAAGTATGTGTAGCATTATGTATATTAGCTACTGGTACATTCCACAGACCCACAAGGGATATACTAGGTGTGTCATATGCCTCAGCCTCCAGAATTTTGCACTAGTGTCTTAATGCTATGTTAGAATATGCATGGAAGTACATCTATTTTCCTTTCACACCAGAGGAGACAGCAAGAACAATGCAGGAATTTTATGGTGCAGAGCACTCCCCTTCAGTTCTGGGGAGCAGGGACTGCACTCACATAGAAATAAAACCCCACCTGGTGAACAGGAAAGGACATAAATCAACAGGAAGAGGCTCCACTCAGTCAACTGCCAGGTTGTCTCTAATGCCCAAGAGATCATCCTTAATGTGTGTCCATGCAGCCCAGGCAGTTACCATTACTCACACATATGGCACATATCTTCACTTTATGCAAGGTTTGCCTGGGGTAATGCTCCATAAGGCCATCTACTGGGTGATACAGGTTATCCACTGAAACTGTGCATCATAACACCCATCAAAAATGCACTCACACACACACACACACACACACACACACACACACACACACACACACACACACATTCCCATAGAAGAAGATACAATCATGCCCATGCTCAAACTAGAAACATCAGAGCATGTGTTTGGAATGCTGAAGTCATGTTTCCATTGTCTAGGCACATCAGGGGTGCCCTGCACTATTATCCAGACACCTTCACAGAAATTCTCACAGTATGTGCCATATTGCACAATATCATCTTAAGGAAACAGCTGCAACAGGGACAGCAAGGGCTGGGACCACATATTCCTGGACCACAAGCAGGGCCAGCACCTCTAGCACATACAGATGAAGATTCTGAGGGAGAACCTCAGCTGCAGAGGGAGTCAGCAGACATAGGCATGCACAATATGTCTTTGTCCTGGCTAAGAGGCAAAGGATAGAATACACACTCACCAGCTAAGTGGCAAATGATAGCACACTCACCAGAGAAGTAATACATATAACAACCTAAGCATATCCAAATATAAAAACTAATGCCAGCCAATGTCCACAAACTTTACTTCCCCATGTAATGGCTGTGTACGGACTGCATCAGACAGAGACAGCCCCAAAGCACATGACTCATACCTGCAGTAATGTCAAGGAAAGTGTTGAATCTATAGTATACTTACAAATGTGTAAGAAGATATACGTAACCGATATACCTGCAAACTGTTACTTACAAATGTACTCAGTCCAAATCTATGTCAGGTGTCCACCAATGAAATTATAGGCGTATAGGAATGATATCTACAATATACAGGTGTGCACAATATACAGGTGTGCATTGTACACAATAACGGGCATCAGGCCAGTCACTCACCCATGGTACACAAAACAGTCAGCAGAACAATTATATCAACGGTTTCACAAGTAAAGCAATAAGCAGGAATGTGATATCAGAGATTTGAATGCATGACTTACAATACTAACTGAAAAAAAAAAACTTCTTCTGAAATGAGCATTTACAAAAACAGCCAAAATATTCTTCCATTATACATATGCATAAAATCAACATAGTTGGAAAGACTCACTTAGCTATCCACTCTATGCATCAGACATGTATGCAACCTTAAGTCAAACCCAACTGTACAAAAGGCATGTCACAGTAATCATCATTTGCACAGGGTGGGGGTGAGGGTGCAGTAGGCCAAGACTGGCACCAAAGTAGTGAGTGTGTGAGTAAGAAACACAGAACATTCAGTAAAGTAGGAAATATCTCAGGGCCAGTAAGAGGAGGTGTATCCCAATCAATGTTAAGGTTTGCTTAGCTTGCATGTATGTGAGTTGGTATGGGCACTTTTTATGAAATGTGCGTATGGGTGTGGGTGTGTGTGTCTGTCTGCATGAACACAGTCAAGCTCTATGCTAGCACTACATCCTGGTATGTCAGTCAGGTGTAAGCCATGCATAGTAAAGTTGTCAGTTTAGCGTAGTCTCTCTTGGCCATGCAAAGTGCCTCCGGCAGGAGTTGAACTGCCACTTCCATATCTGCAGTTCGAAGTAGGGGGTGCTATCTGAATGCATGTGATGTCTGCTGGACAAGCTGTCTTCACACCTACATTCAGGACCATGACCCCATTACTTACCACATCTGGGTGTGGACACCTAAATCACTGATCAAGATGTGAAAGAACTGCCACTACAGAAATGGGATAGATATGGCAACACTGACCAACACCAGAGAATGTTGAGGCTCTATGGACACATTGATGTCGACCCTCTCCCAGCAAACATTCTATCACAGATGCTGCCCGATCCAGTGTGTCACTCATCCTATCCAATGAGTCACCCATATGAAGTAGGCAGTCACACACATCAGAATGTATCACATTTAGGACTCCATTATCTTTCTGAGGCCCTGGTGGAATGCAGTCACACACATCAGAATGTATCACATTTAGGACTCCATTATCTTTCTGAGGCCCTGGTGGAATGCACCTGTGCCTTTATGATGGCCCCATACATATATACATACATTTGGTGGTACATAATGACATACCAGCATCAGGATAAGGATGGACAGGAGGCCTCCTTCGAGCACCACTAGCAATCTTCTTGTGTGACACCACACCATCCCGATGGCTATGGACAAACTCAACCAGGTCTGTAACTGGAGTAACCACACTACCCCAATCAACTGTATTACCCTCAATCTGTCCTTTATCTGAGGGCTCAGTGGAATGGGTATGCACAGGCATAATGACTGTGTCCAAAATAAGTTTAGTGGATGTGTGAGCCATAACCTCAATGGCAGAATTAACCTCTCAGCCCCTGATAAGGCTTCTATATCACTGCCAATACTCTGACATTAGGCAGTACAAGTTCTACACTGCCACTGTCAGGGTCACCTGCAATAATCATTAACAAGCACAAGAAGGAGGGAAGTAGAAAGAAATAGTGACTAGAAATGATCCAAACCATGTTCTAAACACTCATGTTAAACAATTTTAGACGCTAAAGGAATGCAACCCTTACTCTGTCCACAGACTTTCATCTAACTAATGGTTGTTGCTAATCAAAGAAAGTTTCCGTTTACCACGCACAGGTGGTCTTTCATATGTTAATTCTGATGTCCCTGGAAAAAGAGAAAGGCGGTGGAAAAAAGGCTAATAAGCTTTACAATCCAAATGACACAAGGACAAGAAAGTAATGCTCTGCCTATCTTTTCCTTAAAAAATATTTCAGAATCAGACAGTAGATTCCCTCCAATACAATCTCTGTTAGACTCTTTTTCTTCTGAGGCACACATCTCAGTGTTTAAAGATGTAGCAGTAACACATAAAGATGTCTAGAATGGCAATAAACGCCCTGTATACAGCATACCTGGAAGTTCTTCTTGGGACATGCTTCTCCTGAAGTCCACATCAGCACCGACATCAAGGAGTCTTTGTGAACCCTCTGCTGAGATGTTGAGATCTCTGACAGTGGACAGGAACTGCTCAGTTTCAGTGAGTACTGGTTCGGTAGCATGAACACCCCCTCCCACTGCCTCATGTTCTTATGCTAGCAAATCTGCTGTCCTGTGTGCAGCTGCAATTGTATCAGTGGTATGGTTCAGCACTTGATTATAATTTTTGGCATGACTGCCCATTACATTTATGCCAGCGACCACCTGCTGCTATATGCTTTTTCTGGTAGACATCTCACCTCTGCCTCTGTTAAGCAGGAATGATCTATGGCAACATATGGCTTCAATGATGACCTCATTCTCTGCATCACTGAATGCCGACTCGCATTGTCTGGGTACCATGATTCCGTATGACATGAAACATGAAAAAGACAAAACACATTTGTAACTCATAAAGAAATCATTCTCCTCAAATAAAATCTGTGTACCCATCCTCAACAGAAAACAACTGAACACACAATGCTCATTTCAGACTATACACAAGCTGAGGGAGCCCCCCCCCCCAGAAAAAAAACTGTAATGCATTATCATTGCATTAATTCAACTAATAGCTCTATAATGTGAACAGCAGTTGTGTAACTGACTACTGCATGGCAGTATTATCAATAACTAGGTAAAATTTAAAAGTAAAAATGTCCAGACAATTGCCTCGGTGTCTCCACTGTTGGGGACGCTATCATGGGAAATCTGAGAAGCCTAACACCTCTGTTAGCTACCTATGTACAATGCCTTGAAGCTGATAAATAAACACAATATACTTGCCTTTAGTAACTAGTGTAATTCTAAGAGCAAATAGTAATACAATACTGTGATGTAACTATACCATTCATTAACAAACTTGGAAAGCACAGCAAGAACTAAGATATCTGCAGTATACCAACGGTGAATGAAAAATGCATTACAAATAAAACGTTTCTGTCATATATTGAAATATATTCCAAATATGGAAATGTAAGCAGTTTATGAAGAGGACAAACATACCTTATGAAATAGTGCAGTAATTTGTAGAACAATCTCCTCTAAGTAACTAGCAGTAATGGTCTGTCTCTGTTTAATCAGTCACCTCTCCTTCCATTTCCATAGCTACACCATTACCTTTATATATAGATTTAGCACTATGAGCATTACGAAGATGCAATGAGATGTGAAGTCATTAGCATTCTTGAATGCCAAAAAAATGACTTGGTGTAGGGAATGTAAACATGGTATAAGTAACTAAACAACTGCATGAGCATACACTAGAACTGCAGGGCGGAGCAATGATAATTGTTAGCTGCTAATGGCTTGCAAGTGTTAACGATTACTCTGACAACATCAGAAACAATACTGAAGAGACTCTTCTCTCTGAAGTGTGTGTATCATACAGAGTACACTTTAAAAAAGTGAAAGCACCTTGAGAGCTATAAAAACAACCCTAACATTGGCATTCTAGTAATAATAGCACACTCTCCGTCTCCTGTTTAAAACCATTTCTGAAATGTTAATTAGCTATATTATACATTGAAACAAAGATGCAAAGAAATGCCCACGACATTGCATTAATGTTAGTTAAGCTAAAAGGAGGTGAAGATGATCAGAAAATAAAGAGAAGAATAGTTGGCAGTGTTGGCAATCTTACATTAATATGGGGTGGGCTAATATTAGCTTAAGTTATTTTGTCAATATCACATTCCTCTATACATGTTCAAGCAAATGAGAAAGGAATATTTTCTCATATTTCTACTGCTGGATATGTAATTTGATGGTCTTCTAAGTCAGGTCTGTATAATATGTACATTTTCTGATTACTACTCTAAACCTGTGTTGGTGGCAAAGAGAGATAAACAGAGCTGAGTGTGTGCTGTTATTGCACTGAATTCATGATTCAAATCCAGATAGTCTGCTGTTTAAGAAAGTTAATGTATGTTTTCTGAACATGTGATCAGTTTGTAACACACACATGGAGTTAAGAAACCTCACAATCCTGCATGTTCATTATTATTCCCTCACATTCGCTGCTAACAATTTTTTTCAATGTTTGCATTCATTATTTGCGCACATTTTGGAAAAGCACACTTTGGACTGGCAGCATTTCATGACAGTGAACAAGAGTCCACTACCTAAGGTACAAACTGAGAAATTTAATTTGTGATGCCATCATTAATGCATTTTGCAGTGGCACAGGTGTGTTTTGCTGTAACGCTGTAAACAGCAGCAAGAGGAGAAATGATTCATCATGTGACTATCACTGTAGCACACAATGTAAATGAAATGAGTTTTAAAAACAGGAAAGAAGATGCAGGCTTTGAATCTAGACTGAACCGCCATGCTGTTTGTAATGTTTGCAGTAGATGTGAAAATGCAGCATGTATCTTTTTAATGGTATAACTGCAGATGAATGGAATACAAGTCATATTTGCCCTTGTGTTTTGTGGTGTGGAATGCAAATTGTTATTTTTTTTATTTGCCTTTGTAATTTGTGCACTGCTTAGCAGAGTGCAAACTGGGCTCACAGGTGAAGGGAAAAGTGAGATATTTAATGACTGTATTCTTCTTTAGTGGAAACACTCCTGTCACTGCTTCACTATATTTGTAATGTGTGAGTGAGGTAAACATGACATATACTTCTCTGTGTGGTGCAAGCTGTATATGCCATGATTTTGGAATCATAACAGAGTTGCTCTGGGGTTCAAATCCCCCCATGTGTAGGCAATGTAGAAATGATTACTCATGATTTATAACTTACTTTCATCACAATTTCATATGCTGTTTTTTTTCTGTTTCTTGCCTCTATACTTGCTTACTTTTGCAATCAAGCTTACCTGCTTAAAGAGGTAAGTCAAAATATTTATTTGGTCAGCCTTCTGTAGTACAAATGGGCTTAGCGATGATGCATGGATGTCAGCACTCTGGACAGTACTGAGTGGAGAACATCCACATACCATGTAACTGTTTCTGTGACACAAGGTGCAAGTGCAGTGACTTTAGAGACAATACATAGGTGAGTCATGGTTCAAATCCAAATAACACTTATTTTTACAAAGGGTGTCAGAATGCCATTTCTCACAAAACTTTGATTAGGAAGGTAACTACAGAAAAAATGACTGTCATAAGCGGGTTGATTGCAAGAAATGTTTCAGTAATGCTTTGATAACTACACTTTTCACATGTCTCATTAATGACTTACTTATGAAATACAGTTGATTGTGTGCTTAATTGTTTAAGCATGACAATTATGATAATTAAGCAAAATGCACTTGTATATCTATGATGGGAACAATACTTTAGTTAAAATCATCTTGATTACTCACATGCCTAACTCTTATGTTTAGGACAGCATGTCTTGTGAATTATGTATGTATCATACCCCACCTTTATTACTCATCTCATGAAATTCTATCCATCTGACATATATTTACAAACAGTGCTAATGCACCTTTCTCATGAATGCACTGAATGAAATAATGAACATGGTTAAAACAGGCTCTCCTACAGCACTGACAAATAATAACATGACTTAAATGTATGCATTAATTATTCCAAATATTTGATTCCCACCTTGTACAGCTAATGTTTTACAGTGTGGAATTCCCAAACAATAATGTCCCGAATCAGCTCTATTCAGTAGCATACCGCCTGCTCAGAGGTGATCTCTGCCTGACGTACAAGGCCATGTCCAATCAGGATCTGATGGACATGCTCCACCTCAAAAAATCCAAATCCATCAGGACACGAGAGCTAAAGACTTAAACCTTGGCACAAGTATGAACAGGACATGCTGGAGGGATAGATTCATAACCCAGAGGCTTCCCATGCTTTGGAACAAGATCCCAGTTCGTATTAGGCAGAGCCCCTCACTGACTCTCTTCAAGAGAAATCTTGATGAGTGGATGGGAGATCGTAAGTTTACTCCAGGGGTCACATCTGTGTCACTGCTAGACAGGGGCACAGTAAACTAATTCTATTATATAAGGGGACCTTCATTGTGTCACTACTAGACAGAGGCACAGTATTCTAAATTTATTCTGTACATTTTTTGTACCATTTCATGGGGTGGCAAAAGCCACATCACTATGGCTAGGCTTACAAATGCCCCAGGGCAGATAGCCTAGTACTATACTATGAAACTATGAAACTATGAGTCATCCTATTTAACCTTTTAAAGACCAAGGTTTACAAGCCAAGCCATTAAGTATGTCAGTGTTGACCACTGGAAAAAGTGTGAATAGGCTGACAATCACAAATTGCAAATCTCACTGTCATGTTGCATACCTCCATTGTTGTTTGATAAAATCCCTTCCTCATTGTCTGGCAATGGATCTCTCTGCTTTCCATTTAACAAATGCAGTTGGCATTGGTGTGTATGTTTGCACAATGGCTGTTAAATGTGAGATAGTAATTTGGCACCAGTGCAGACATAGAGTTAATGCCTGACATCAGCAGACATGGCTGGTGATGGATGTGATGGTGCTAAATTTAGAGCACAGGAGTGGGGTGTTGAGAAGTCCAGGATTTTTGTGGCACTCCTTGTGAATTGCTACAGCTGTACAATTCCACAGGAGGACTATACTGGGCCTCATTATAAGACTGAAGCTTGGAATAAATGAACCAAGGCAGTCTCTAGTGCAACTGGAAACCCATGCACTGGAGAAAATTGCTGTCACTGGTATAGTAACCTGAAATGGTGCAAGAAGGACCACTTTAGCCAATAGGAGGATGAGTTTAGAACTGCTGACATCTCTCAGTTGTGTATGTATACTGACACATCAGCATTCAGTTATATAAAATGCAGTATATTTGAATGTGCTTTTACTATGTTATTGATGTTCTAAGCATTTTAATTTTATTGTCTGAATAGAAAGAACAACACTTTATCATATTAAAGTGAGCCCTGGAGGTTTTTTTTTGGACTGGAACCAAAACACCAGAAAAATATATCCCATGGATACTAAATCCTGTGTAAGCAAAGGGATATTAAAGCAAAAAAGGACAATACTTGGATGTGCCAGTGATACGGATTGAGTTTCTGCAATGCCATAACAGCATGCAAAAGAAAATGTGCATTTATACTAAATTTTCAAGCTTTGAAAAACTCACCTGCATTAGTGGGAGACATCAATCAACCATCCACATGACATATAGGTGCATGATGAAACATAGAAAGATTAAAGTTTTTACTTAAATAATGCAATAATGCTTCAGAAAAGGAAATAATAAGGATTATTTTAAACAATAAATTCATGGCACCTAGGTAAATTAAGAACTGTGCAGTGTATAGGCTATACCCAGACAAAACCTGGGATGTAAGTTCTAGAAACCACTAGTAAAACATGACACATTAATATGTTAAAGCTACAAAGTCAGTCTTGTTTAAAACTAAACAGCTTATCAAACTGAAAGTGAGTTTCATAGAATTCTCCAAACTGATGCTTGTTGTCTTTCCAGGTGAAAATTTGTTTTGAAGGAAAAATTATTTGAAGACAAATTCCTTTTTAAAAATGAAATGGGAAAATGTGGCTAGTTTTGTTCTTGTCAGTTTTTATTCAGATGGAATATCATGCAAATTCTTCAGTTTGAGGCCAGTTCAGGCAAAGTTTAATTTTTTGCCATCCTGAAAAATTTTATAGCATCCTGTTCATTAGTTAGAGTTATATATTAGTCTTGGTTGGCCAGAAGATGAATTTGTACAAGGAAATTAGCCATCGCAGTAAACAAAAGGTAATAAATAAATCTTCTTCTTTTCCTTCTTTCGGCTGTTCCTGTTAGGGGTCGTCACAGCGGATCATCTGTTTCCATTTTTTCCTGTCCTCTGCATCTTGCTCTGTCACACCAACCACTTGCATGTCCTCTCTCACTAAATGCATAAACCTTAACTAAGGTGTTCCTCTTTTCCTCTTAACTGTCAGCTCCATTTTACCATCCTTTTCCCAATATACCCAGCATCCCTCCTCAGCACATATCCAAACCAAAGCAATCTCGCCTCTCTGGCTTTGTCTCCAAACTGTCCAACCTGAGCTGGCCCTCTAATATACTGATTCCTAACCCTGTCCATCCTCGCCACACCCAATACAAATCTTAACATCTTTAACTCTGCCACCTCCAGCTCTGACTCCTGCCTTTTTGTCAATGCCACCATCTCCAACCCATATAACATAGCTGGTCTTACTACCCTTTTGTAAACCTTCCCTTTCACTCTTACTGGTACTCGTCTGTCACAAATCACTCCTGGCACTCTTCTACTCTCACTCCACCCTGCCTGTATTCTCTTTTCACCTCTCTTCCACACTCCCCATTACTCTGAACTGTTCATAGGTTCATAGGTGCATAGGTAGGTACTAGGCTATTAGCCCTAGGGCCTATACAAGCCTAGCCAAAAAGGTACCCTGGCTTTCGCCATCCAAGAAAATTATTTTCCCGTGCCCCATGTCAAGCAGAACCACAGAAGTGATCCCCGGGGTGAATTTCCTGTTACCCTTCCAATCATCAAGATTTTTCTTGAAGAGTGCTAATGAGGAGCTCTGTTTGACATAGATAGGTAGTATGTTCCAGAGTATGGGAAGTCTCTGGGACAGGGATCTATCCCTCCAGCATGTTCTGTTTATTGTGGTGACAAGGTTTAGATCCCTAGAGCGTGTAGCTCGGAGGGATTCGAATTTCTTTAAGTGGAGCATGTCCAACAGCTCTGGGTTTGACATAGATTTGTATGTTAGGCAGAGATTGTCTCTGAGTAGGCAATATGCGATGGAGTAAAGCTGGAGTTTTTTGAGTCGGTCTGCATAAGGCATCTGTTTGAGGCCAGTAATCTTCTTTGTGAGGTATTTTGCGGCCTTTCCAGTTGTTGTAGATGTCTTGTGAGGTACATACCAAAAGGGGCATTGTACTCTATAATGGGTCTAATGAGTGATGAGTAGAGGGGAACAATAACCTCTTTTTTTCTGGATGAGAAACCTTTTGTGATGAGGTGTGTCATGTAGAAAGATTTCCTGACCACTGTGGCAATGTGATTATCAAACGAGCGACTACTGCCCACCTGTGTCTCAAGGTCTCTTATCACACTTTCGGTGTTAAGTAGACTGCCACCTATGTGGTAGTTCATGGGTACAGAGTTTTTACCAAAGGGGATGACAATGCACTTTTTGGCATTGAGCTTGAGATCATGGCTTTGACACCAGGCATCTGTCTCAGTGATGCCCTTTTGTAGGATGTCCACATTGTTAGGAGTTTCAATTATGGCTCCTAGTTTGCAGTCATCTGCAAATTTAGTTAGCCAAAGACCTTTTGTGTTAGCCTGTACTTCAGAGAAGTAGATACCAAACAGGAGAGGACCCAAGACTGAACCCTGTGGTACTCCACTTGTCATTGCTCTGGAGTCTGATTTGGAGTCTGCTACTTTCACAGTGTGGGTTCTGTCAGTGAGGCAGTTGGCAACACATCTTGTGACATAGGGTTTTATACCTAGTTTAGTGAGTTTATCTATAATTCCAGAATGGGGGATGGTGTCAAACACCTTGGCGAGCTCTAGACAGGCTGTGTGAACCACCTTACCCTCATCTATGACTTTGGTGACTGCTTCAAAGAAGTCTATTAGGTTTAGGAGACATGATCTGCCTTTTACAAATCCAAACTGTGTGGGGTCCAGAGTTTGGAGATATCCAATGTCTTTGTTTATGAGTTCCATGATGATACGTTCCATGGTCTTACAGACCAGGCTCGTCAGGCTAATTGGGCGGTAGTTCCCGGGGTCTGTTGTGGCCCCCCCTTTGTGGAGTGGGATAACCGTTGTGGTGCACCATTCAATGGGCACAAAGCCTGAGGTGAGGCTATGATTGAACATGTTACTTAAATCTACTGCCAATCATTAGCGGACCGGAGTTCCACTGTGGTGACCCCTTACCGGGAAAAAGCCGAAAGACAAACAACAACAACTTATGTGAGGTGCCAGTTCATTCTGTAGTTCGTGTAGAAGGCAGCCTGGGATGTGTCAGGTCCCATGGATGCTGTGTTCTTGGCTTTGGAGAGTGAGGTTTTTACCTGTACAGCCATGATTACAGGAACTTTGCATTCTTCTAGTTTAAAGATGGGCCCTTTAGGGGGCAAGAGTGGGGTAACGTTAGCACTGAACCTATCTGCCAGGATGTTGGCAATATCAGTTAGTTCTGTCTATGTAGTGTAGTGTCATTGTGCTGTAACTCAGAACAGATCTGAGTGTTGCCATTGAGATTCTTGACATTGCTATAGAATGCTTTGTGGTTATCTTTAGAATCAGTGGCAATTTTGTTTTCATAACTAGCTTTAGATGATTTCATGAGGGATCTCAACTTTTTATTGAGGGTGACCAGGGAGTTCCTCTAATCGTGGGATTTTTATCTTTTTTGTAACAGTTTCTTTCTTCTGTTGTAGAGTTTGTTTATGGCAGAAGACCACCAGATTGGCTTCCTTTTTTTGGAGGATAGCATCTTGGTTCTGTTAGGGATAGCACCATCCATGCACTCGTGTAAGTGCTTATAAAGTGCATTTGTGTAGGATTCAGCAGTTGTACCTCTATTGTCCATCAGCATGGGTGTCGTGAAGTTTGCCACTTCTGTCTTAAGAAGCGTGAAGTTGGCTTTGGAGAAGTTTTTTATGGTTGTTTTCCTAATGGGGGTGGGAGCAGGATGTGGATGTCTAGGGTGATTAGCTTGTGTTCGGATCTGACCAACAAGAAGCTGACCTCTGATGTGGAACACCAGTCGCCCATGTTGGTGATGAACAGGTCTAGGATATTGCTGCCCCTGGTGGGGGTGTGGATAAGTTGATCCAAGGCATTGGAATTGATGATTTCCAGAAAATGCTGAGCAAAAGAGTTGGTACATGAGTAGTTTTCCCAGTTAATGGTGGGGTAGTTGAAATCACCCATTATTAGGTTGTTGGGTTGTACCTTAATATTTTCCAGTGTACCAAGAAAAGAGGAGTGGGAATCCTGGGGCATGGTGAGTGGTCTGTAGCAAGCTACAATCTGGATTGCGGTTTTGTCCAGAGTTAGTTAAACTTGGATAATCTCGGATGCATTATGCTGAGCAACTAGCTTGGAGGTGTGGATATCCTTAATGAATATGGACATGCCTCCACCTTTAGTATTTCGGTCCCAGTTTGGTGGCCGGAAAGTGTGGTATGAATTATAGCCTGGTAATGCAGGGGTGCTCTCTGGAGCTATGAACCAGGTCTCTGTCACTGCACAGATGTTGATGTTCTCCATTTTAAGGAGTGCCTTGAATGAGTGCATTTTGAGGTTTAGACTTCTAGCATTGAGTAGCATTACCCTCAGATTTTGCTTGCTCGTACCTGTTATGGTGGTGAATTTGTCATTTGAAACTTGCCTAAAAAAGGCACTATAGGAGTGGCAAGAGCCTTTGACAGTATCCGGAATCCCAAGGGCGACAGGTGCAGACCATCTCTGGCATAGCAGTGTGGTCTGTCGATCATGTCATCCCAGGCAGGCAGATACTTGATTCCCTTAGAATGACACCAGAAGCTTAGCCAATTGTTGAAGCTAATCATTTTGTCCTTGTACTGTGGTATCATTCTGGGTGTTGGCAGGATGCTACTTAGGGCTAGGGTCATACCTGCCTGGGCTACTAGATCGGAGAGCTCCTCCATGTCTCTTTTCATGTAGTCTAGGGAGGTACATCTCAGGTAATTCACACCAACATGGACAATGACATAGTCATATTTGTACTTGTTGTGGAGTGACCTGAGTGCATGCATTATGTGGCAGATCCTGGCACCTGACAGGCAGCTGACAGTAACTTTCTCCTTGTTTAGCCTGGTGAGTGGAACATCAGTGTGCCTGACTATAGAATCACCTATGACTAGAGTGTTGGGTATGTTGATCCCAAGTATTTAAACTCATCCGAAAAACTCATCCAAAAAGCAACAGCCAGGAACGGTCAAAAACAGATTTAGTTATTCTCCAGCACTTCAGCAAAGCCTTCAAGGAGTACACAAAACAGTAGACAGCACATCCACTTAAATATACACAATTATAAATCAATTATAAATCAATTATTCAATAAAAAACAACCCAATTAAATCATCAGCTTCCAACTGCACTCTAAATTGAGTCCCGAGGGAGATTAAGTGTAAAATTTTAAAATAAAAATACTCTCTTTATATAATCATTTTCTTTTATATACATTTTCACAATAAAAACTCACAGGAACAGTAGCCTTCAAACCATCAGGATTCGAGCTATGAAATTCCATAAAATGTTTTACTACAGGACTATCCACGTTTTTGTTCTTAATATTTCTTATGTGTACCTGTAGTCTATACTTAAATCTCCTTTTGCTTTCACCTATATAAGTAAGACTTCAGGGACATTGTAAGGCGTAAATTACACCTTGTGTGTTACAACTAAACATCTCTAATGGACAGAAAGGTTGACCATTAATAAACGAAAATGTTCTAGTCACATAAGTACATATATTACAATGGCCACAAGGAAAAGTGCCTGTAGGTGTAATGGTAGTGGAGACAGGGTTCAAAACAGGAAATTTAAAATAGTTATGTACCAAAACATCTCTAAAATGTCTACCTTTTTTGTATGCTATACTTAATAATGGTGAAAGAATACTTGCCAAATCCCTAAATTTGAACAAATATTTCCAATAGTGTTTCACCAAATCAATCAAAATAGAACTAAACACACCACAAGTGGAGACAAAATACATTTTACTCACATCACTTCTATTGACAGAATTACACTTATAAAATCTTTCTATATTAAAAAAAAAACATTGTTTCCTAAAGGAGGTTCATCAAAACTATTAATCACTGTATTACCAGATACTTGTACTGAATCTTTATCATAACCTCTAGATAAAAAACATAGAACACATCCTATTCACCTCTTTGTCAAAATCATAATCATTGTTGCACAACCTTCTTAATATTAAACATTCACTATATGGAAGAGAAGAAGTAGCGTGTGGAGGATGACAACTAGTGCCAAGCAAATATTTACCGCCGTCTTCAAACTTCCTATGAACTGTGCATTTCTCCTCAGCACATGTCCAAACCAATGCAATCTCACCTCTCTGGCTTTGTCTCCAAACTGTTCAACCTGAGCTGGCCCTCTAATATACTGATTCCTAATCCTATCCATCCTCATCACACCCAATGCAAATCTTAACATCTTTAACTCTGCACATCCAGCTCTGACTCCTGCCTTTTTGTCAATGCCACCATCTCCAACCCATATAACATAGCTGGTCCCACTACCGTCTTGTAAACCTTCCCTTTCACTCTTACTGGTACTCGTCTGTCACAAATCACTCCTGACACTCTTCTCCTCACACTCCACCCTGCCTGTACTCTCTTTTTCACCTCTCTTCCACACTCACTATTACTCTGAACTGTTGATCCCAAGTATTTAAACTCATCCACCTTCTCTAACTCTACTCCATTCATCCTCACCATTCCTCTATCCTCCCTCTCATTCACACACATATATTTTGTCTTAGTCCTGCTGACCTTCATTCATCTCCTCTCTAGAGCATATCTCCACCTCTCAAGGGTCTCCTCAACCTGTTCACTACTCTCACTATAGATCACAATGTCATCCGCAAATATCATAGTCCACGGGGACTCCTGTCTGATCTCATCTGTCAACCTGTCCATCACCACTGCTAATGATGACACCGACAGGATATATGACATGAAATTTTTTTGGTAATTGCAACAGTGACTGGGTTGTGTATCTTGCAACATGCACATGTGGCTCTTTCTATGTTGGACAAACATCACGACCACTTTGTCTGCGTATGTCAGAGCATAGTAGTGATATACAAACCAAGAGGGAGACTAACGCCTTATATAGACATTCTTTACACCACAACTCAGCCAGATTCCAGTTCACCATTATTGATAGGATCCTTGGTGACAGAGCCAATAAACAGGGTTGGCACTCAATCCTTACAATAAAGAGAAGTATTGGATCATAAAACTGGGTGCTTTGTTTTCACCTGCTTTGAATGACCATTTGTAAATGTTTGTGTTTTTTTTTTATTTTTTCTTAGTAACTATGTTTACTACTAATATCACATATATTGTCACATATGTAATCCCACAGCCACCTTAAATGAATCTGTCACTCCTACTGTAGACCTCACCAGTGTCATACAACCCTCATACATATCCTGTACCACTCTTACATACTTCTCTGCCACTCCCGACTTCCTCATACGATACCACAACTCCTCTCTAGGCACCCTGTCGTGTGCTTTCTCCAAGTCCACAAAGACACAATGCATCTCCTTCTGACCTTCTCTATATTTCTTCATCAACACTCTCAGAGCAAACATCACATCTGTAGTGCTCTTTCCTAGCATGAAACCATACTGCTGATCACTAATCATCACCTCCCTTCTTAACTTAGCATCTACTACTCGTTCCCATAACTTCATGCTGTGACTGATCAATAATAAATAAATAAATAAAGTTACTCACTCTAAAGTCATACTATGTCATAGTTGCTTCCTTGATTAAATGAAATAAGATGTCATGAAAACTTTCAATTAAGTTCTTTGAACTAAATTTTTCTGGGAGGCCACAAAGCAGTACATTATCTTTATTCCTGGTAGCATCCATTCCAACACTATCGCTTTTTGTTTTATACAGTTTCTTGAAGCTATATTTTATACAGTTTCTTGAAACTATATTTAAAGTATATCTGTATTAGATGGAATATTATCTTCACAAGAAGAAATTAATTTCTCAGTCTCATCAGTTCTTTAAGTCATCAGAAATACTAGCATTAATATTGTAAGTTGAATAGATATTTTTCTCAGTGGCTAATTAAAATGGAAAGTGCTTCTTTCAGCCCGGCAAGTGAAAGATTTATTTCTGGCCCTCATTTAGGTCAAGTAGAGTTGTTTCTCCTCTTTATTAGTAGCTTTATATATTTTAGTTCTCATTCCCTTGTTAGGAATGAAAGTTGTTGAAAACTTTTATTTAGACTTGTAAGAATTAATTTATTTATTTTCTTTGGCGTCCAAAACAGGAAAACATGCTTGAAGTTGAGCTGCAGTTGCAAATCTGCTTAACTTGACAGATATATTTAAATCCTAGAAGTGCAGAACCAAGCAGCCACTCAGCACACTCAATAGTTGTAGAATAAGATTAGTCTTGGGTAATTATAACTAACAAAAGTTTTCTACTGAGGCTTAGCAAGTACAGTTCAATAAGAGATCTATTGGATTCATGGCCATCAGAAGACACACATCACAGATCAGCTACCCTCTTGGAATTCTCTGCCATATGGCATCCTGCTGAATAAAATAAATAAGTAAATAAACAGATAACTGTGCCTCACACCTAGCAGCCTCTGAATGGCATAGAATCATTTTTAGTGAGACTCGGGAGTAGAGAAGGTGATGGATATTGTTAAAAAAATCTCTGACTCATGCATGTTAACATTTTTATTCAGAAACTGATTTGTGGCACAAATCCTAGTTGTCATGATTAGATAAATAACTAATATGTCTGGACTTGTGAGAGTGTCTGAAGTACTGTCTGCAGTTAAGTGAGCAAGCAGGTTAAGATGTTAAGGTGAATAACCTGTGCATATGGTGGCGATTAAGTTGGAAATGCAAATTTTAATGTTTCTAAAACAGGAAATGCTGTAAACATGTTGCTTAATTTTTAATGCAGCCAAGGCAATGTGCTAGTATTAAACACTGGAATCTTAGATCTATCTCATCGACAAAGAATTTTTTTCCCAAGAGGACTAAGTTGATTACACTTCCTTAGCAAGAAAAATAATGTTATATGTTATTACTATTATTACTTAAAATACTTTTAGATTTGAAAGCATAATGACGGTACACATAAGACATAATTCTTTTTTCAAATGTACCACTGGCTTTTTCAGGGGCAACCTGAGTGCATTCTGTGAAATGTAGTTTTTGATGTTTTATATCATATTCAAAAAGCTGTATTATGTGAACTCATTCTGGAGCATAAAATTAATAATCTGAATCAAATAACTAAAGAAGAAAATCACATACCATATGTGAAGACCCACCACTGGACCAGTAATTAAGGAGCCTCAGTCCTCACCACTGGCTACAGTAGGGGATGTTCACTGAGAGGATGACAAGAACACACACAGTATTTTCAGATACAGCTATCTGCATCAAGTGCAATTTCCCTTAAGAGAAAACAAATACCACAGTCAGTCCAGGGCTGGTTCCTCTACCTTTCTCCAGATCCCCAGTAAGACTCCCCACTGGCATAGCTATAGATTGGAGTCCTTAGCCAGGGTCCCAAGCCAATCCCTCCAACACTATCTCTGTCCAACCATTGCAATTTTGATTTTCACACACACACACACACACACTCACACACACACACACACACACACACACACACACACACACACACACACACACACACACACACACACACGCGCACACATGCACACACACACACACACACACACACACACACACATACCTGGGAAAGGCTGGCACAGGTTTACTAGCTATGCCCCCTTTTGCCCAGACTATATGGTCATTTTTACTGCCTCCAGAACACTTCTGCCAGCTACCTTAAGGCCCTTAACACAAAGGGTGTCCAATCTTACTGTGTAATATTAATGCAAATGGCAATTTGACCAAGAGCAAGGCTGTTAGGAGTGTCCCACACAGTGTCACCAAATAAATATGCAAGTACTCTCAAAACTTAACCATCTCTAAACAATCTCTACACAGATCAGCCACAACGAAAGGTTTAAATATATTTAATAATAAATAATAAAAGAACTAGACAATATTAAATATACATTCACAGTGACATCACAGTTCAAAACCACAAGAAATATTTAAAACAACATTGCAGGACAGTCTCAAATAAATAAAGAAAAATATCTAAACTAAGCGTCACTATATTCCTGACTGATTCGAAGAGAATTACACTACAACCTAAGAACTTGCTAATAAAGCAAGGCAGATGTGGTGAATGGATCTTTTAGTTGTTGTCAGGTTCAAGACATAAAGAAGAATGTTCTGTCTCACTAAGAGACTTCTCAAAATAATATCTAAAATATTACTGCTGGAAAATCTTGCAGAATGACATCCCATCTTATCATCTGACTCTTGTTCCCAGGCAAAACAACCATTGATGGCAGCTGGTAGCATTTAGCATCTACCTGTACAAGGGCTTTACTGAGATATTTGGCAGATGCTGGATGTCAAAAAATAATCGCATTCCTTCATGCTTTAAAGACTAGCAATTAGTTCATCCAAAAGGCAATACAAAAATCTTTCTAGCACAGATTTTATGTCTCTTGCTGCAGTGAGAACTAAAAGATACCATCTTTTATGGCCTAGCCTATAAAGTAATTTAATTTCAGATATTTTTCTAAAGTTTTCTGGACTGAGGTTAACCTCCTGCATTCCAGTTTCCACTGTTAAAATATATGCAGTTAAGCAGTTACAATAGTGCATGTACATTTCTGTTCTCTTCCAGTAGGACACACTGTGATTACATATCAAAACTCACTTTGCAAATACTTTTTCAACACACACGTCTGTACAAGCAGTTTGATATACACATGACATACAGTTCTAATAGATTTGTAACACAAGCATCTTGTTTAAATCATTTCAATATTCATCAATGATATACATAATTTTTACAAAATCCCAGCTAGCTGCGCTGGCAGTGTTTCCTTTCATCATACCATAGTTATATGTTTTTAATGACCTGATCTATTCTCTGTCTTTTTCCCAAGCTGTGATCAGTCAAAAAAAAAACACCTTTTTTGTTAAATATGAAAAATTGTGAATGTTTTTTTTCTGGTCTTCATTCTGCAGAAGATAGCAGACTGGCAAAATAATGAACAATGAGCAAGAATGAATATATATATATATATATATATATATATATATATATATATATATATATATATATATATATAAAATTGCACTTTATTCATCTGCTTTTACTGTATTTGTGTTTCTTCCTACTTTATTACTGTGGCGTTGACTACAACTCTGATCTGCGATATATAACAATAACTATCCTTTTCTGTGCTTTTGAACTATTTTTTTTTTGAGTATATCTGCTTTATTATCTGAAAAAAACAAAACAAAAAAAAAAAAATATATATATATATATATATATATATATATATATATATATATATATATATATATATATATATATATATATATATATATATATATATATATATATATATATATATATACTTGCTTCCCGCCTTTCAAAGCTAGTATAGTCCAGTTTTCAGGTTAGTGCTGAATTCAGGGCTGTGTTACAAATCGCTGTGTTTGCCCATGCCTTACTAGGATAGAAGGAAGTTTCTCTGTTCACCTGTGAGAGAGGGGAGCTTTGAGCAGCCTGTCTCTGGAGGAGTGGTTTCAGGCCAGAAATTAGTAGTTTATTGGCCATTTTGGGCTAATTTCTATCTCTTTCATTTCCCTGCTATAAGTACCTTATTTGCCCAGTTTTGCATGCCGGGCAGCACCAGTTAGCTAGGGTAAAACTATTCCCTGCTCCACAAAGTCTCCTCTTTAATTTTTCTCTTGGAACTAGACAAGCTTTCAACTTAAGCACTCAAGCCATTAATTTCTCAGCCCAGTACTTGCTCAAAACTTATAGCAAGCACTTATAAATCCTAGCACTAGACCCTCCTGTACAGTACAGAAGGACAAGGCTCTCTATTCAACCTTACCAGCCATCCAGCAAAACAGTTCACTGTACCTATCCAGGCATTTCCAAAGGGCAGTTTCAGGTGTACTCTCCAGTCGAACTGGTGAATCTGGGCATTTTGAGGCAATGTTAAAACTGCCTCATGTACACAGACAACCCCCTCCTCCTACCACCAAACACTAATACATGCGAGAGATGCAGTTATGCAGCCAAATTAGAGGCTAAGCTCTCTCAACCCAAGACTGGATCAGACAGTCAAGAGGAAAAGGGAAATACTTGCATCATACCACCAGTCTTACACAGACCCATTAAACCAGCACTGGCAAAAAACACACAAATAAATACATAAAAACATACTCAGAGGCTCTAAATAAAAATCTGCAAAACCAACAGTGACCTCCAAAGCAAACATCCAAGCAACCTCCACCCCCCCCAACACAAACCATGAAACACATACTTCACAAAACCAGTGTGCCATGCAATTACAGCCCTTAAGGCAAAATAACATAACCAACATACTAGTAATAGGTGACTCTATAGTCAGGTACACTGATGTCCCACTCACTTGGCTAAATAAGGAGAAGGTTACTGTTAGCTGCCTGTCAGGTGCTAGGATCTGTCACATAACACAAGCACTCAGGTCACCCAAGAACAAGTACAAATATGACTCTGTCATTGTCCATGTTGGTGTGAATGACCTGAGCCGTACCTCCCTGGACTACATGAAAAGAGACATGGAAGAGCTCTCTAATGACATAGCCCAGGCTGGTATGACCTTGACCCTGAATAGCATTCTGCCCTCACCAAGAATGATACCACGGTATAAAGAAAAAAATTGTTGATTTCAACAATTGGATAAGTTTCTGGTGTCATTCAAAGGGGATCCAGTGTCTGTCCACCTGGGATGACATGCTTGAGAAGCCATGCTGCTCCACTAGAGAAGGCTTGCACCTGTCACCCTTAGGTTTTTGAATACTGGCTAAGGCTCTTGCCACCCCCATAGTGCCTTTTTTAGGCAAGGCTCAAAAGATAAACCCACCACCATAAATAGCACAAGTAACAAAAAATTGAGGGTAATGCTACTCAATGCCAGAAGTCTAAACCTCAAAATGCATGCACTCGAGGCACTCCTCAGTATGGAGAAAATCGATATATGTGCAGTAACAGAAACCTGGTTTAAGGCTCCAGAGAGCACCACAGCACTACCAGGCTACAACTCATACCATACATTTCAGCCACAGAACCCAAACCGAAATACAAAACACGGGGGTGTATCCATATTCATCAAGGATACCCACAACTCCAGGTTAGTGGCACAGCACGATGCTTCAGAGATCATCCACGTGCAACTAACAATGGGCAAAACTGCAATTCAAATTGTAGCTTGCTACAGATTACTCACCATGTCCTTGGACCCCCATTCTGCATTTCTGGAAACACTGGGAAACATAAAGGTCCTACCAAACACCCTAATATTGGGTGATTTCAATTACCCAAACATTAACTGGGAGAACTACTCAAGTACTAACTCCCTTGCCCAACATTTCCTAGAATTTATAAACTCAAACTCCCTGGTTCAACTGATCAACACTCCCACCAGAGGTGACAACATATTGGACCTGGTCATCACCAACATGAGCGACCAGTTTTCCACACTAGAGATCAACCCCTCGCTGGTTAGATCTGACCATAAACAAATCACTTTGGATATCCATATTCTGTCCCCACCCCCGGACAAGAAAACCACTGTGAAAAACTTTTCAAAAGCAAACTTCACGTTACTTAAGACCGAGGTGGAAAGTTTCAAAGCCCCCATGCTGAAGGATAACACTGTCCAAGTTGCAAAATCCTTTACTAATGCATTCTATGGGCAGCTACAAGAATGCATGGATCGTGCCATCCCAAGCAAAACCAAGACTCACTCATCCAAGAAAAGGAAACCAGTCTGGTGGACTCCTGCCATAAACAAGCTATACAATAGAAGGAAGGAACTAGTACAGAAAAGAGTAAAATACCAAGAAGGAAAGACATCCCTGATCAGTATCAGCAAGAAACTACGATCCCTCATAAAATCATCCAAGGCGAGCTTTGAAAGAAACATTGCCAAGGACTCCAAAGATGACCATAAGGTTCATAGGTTCATACTAAGCTAACTGCCCTTGCAAGCCATTTTAAGCCTAGCCAATAATCCTTTGTGAGACTCAAACCCTGCACCTTGTGTTTGCAAGGCAAACACCTTAACCATTAGGCCAAAGGGGATGACTATGCACTTTTTGGCATATAGCTATGTTATTATTTAGCTATGTTAAGACTCTAAGTGGCAATTCTCAGATCTGCTTGGAGTTAGTGCAGAATGGCGCACAATACACTGAACCGACCGATATCGCCAACATCCTGGCAGACAGGTTCAGTGCAAACTTCACCCCTCTCACCCCCAAAAGGGCCCATAACCATACCAGAAGAATGTAGAGTCCCTGAAATCACAGACACTCAGGTTAAAACAGCCCTCTCCAAAGCCAAAAAGACAGGCATCAATGGGACTGGACAGTGTCCCAGGCTGCGTCCTACAGGAGCTCAAAGATGAACTAACCCCTTACCTAAACACACTGTTCAAACTCAGCCTCTCCACAGGCTACATATCCATAGAGTGGTGCACAGCAACGGTTATTCTGCTCCACAAAGGTGGAGCCACAAGAGACCCCGGGAACTATTGCCCTATAAGCCTGACTAGCTTGGTCTGCAAATCTATGGAGCGCATCATCATGGAACTTATTAACAGAGACATTGGGAACCTCCAAACACTGGACCCTACCCAGTTTGGCTTTGTTAAGAGCAGATCATACCTCCTAAACCTGTTGGACTTCTTTGAGACAGTTACCAAGGCTATAGATGAGGGAAATGTGGTACACACAGCCTACCTAGACCTCGCTAAGGCCTTCAACACCATTCCCCATTCTGGTATTATAGACAAGCTCACCAGCCTGAACATAAACCCCTGTGTCACAAGATGGGTTGCCAACTGGCTCACAGACAGAACCCACATGGTGAGAGTTGCAGGAGCTAGGTCTGACTCCAAACCGGTTACAAGTGGCATTCCCCAGGGCTCAGTCCTAGGACCCCTCCTGGTCAGCATATACTTCTCAGAGGTACAGGCAAGCACAGGAGGAATATGGCTGACCAAGTTCGCAGATGACTGCAAACTAGGAGCTATAATTCACTCTTCAACTGACACAGACATCCTCAAAAAGGGTCTCACTGAGACGGATAGCTGGTGTCAAAATCATGGCCTCAAGCTATATGCCAAAAAGTGCATGGTCATCCCCTTTGGAAAAAACAAAGTACCCACAAACTACCACATAGGTGGTAGTCCTCAAAATACGGAAGACATAATAAGGGATCTGGGGACCCAAGTAGATAGTAATCTCACCTTTGATAATCACATTGCCAAAGTGGTTAGGAAATCCTTCTACGTGGCCCACCTAATCACAAAAGGGTTCGCTTCCAGATCAAAAGAGGACATTGTGCCCCTCTACTCATCACTCATCAGACCCATCATGGAGTACAACGCCCCATTTTGGATGTACCTTACAAGACACCTGCAACATCTGGAAAGACCACAGAAGTACCTCACCAAGAGGATCACTGGCCTCAAACAGATGCCCTATGCAGCTCGACTGAAGAAATTCCAGTTGTACTCAGTTGCATACCACCTATTCAGAGGTGATCTCTGCCTGATATATAAGGCCATGTCCAACCCAGAATTGATGGAAATGCTCCACCTAAAGAAAACCTTATCCCCTCGAGCCACATGCTCTAGGGATCTAAACCTCACCACAAGAATAAATAGGACATGCTGGAGGGAAAGATTCCTGTCCCAGAGACTTCCCATGCTTTGGAATAAGATCCCAATCTACATTAGGCAGAGCTCCTCACTAACACTCTTCAAAAGAAACCTTGACAAGTGGATGGGAAACAGAACGTTTACCTCGGGGATCACTTCAGTGGCTCTGCTGGACAGAGGCACAGGGACCTAATCTAAGGGGGCATCGAAAGCCAACACATTCTAGCTAGGCTTATAAATACCTTCAGGCAGATAGTCTAGTACCAACCTATGAATTTATGATGAAATCTGGACATTTGTAAACCTGAAATTTACTCAAAGAAAATTACCATTTCAAGAAATACTGTGCCAAGATATTCATTTTTTTTTTCAAACTCACTATTGTATTTGTTAAACCTGGCATATGCTGCTTTGTCTGACAAAATATAATGGATGATGCAGTGGCACAGTGGTAGTATTGTCACTTCACAGCAAGAGGTTCTCCTGTTTGATTCTTGGCTGGAGTGCCTTCTATGCAAAGTCTGCATGTCCTCCCTGCATTCATGTGAGTTTTCTCTGGGTAATCTGGTTTCCTTTCACATTACAAAGACATGCATCTGGAGCATTTCTCCCAAGGCCTCTGCTGACAATTGGCTTTCTTCCAAGTCAGACTTTCCCGGTACATTAATGTAAACTAAATAAATTTGGTTGAATTTTGTCAATCCATAAATTAGTATGTTTTTGTCAATCTCTATTTACAGTTCCTATTCCCAATCTATGCTGCAAAGGAGCACATAAATATTATTTATGAGTCTTCCTGATCATGACCAATGTTGTTTAGAATGTATAGTAATGACTAGCAGTATGCAGTTTGAACTCTAATGCTATATCCTATTCCTGGTGCAATTTTTAAGGATGCTCCCTTTCCTTGTAGTGGAATTGGAAACTCATAAGTTCTCACCCTGCAGTGAACATATGAGGACTGTATTTAGTATCCTGGATGGCACTAGTTCCAAAGTTCATACAGTCTCTCCAAGGGACCACTGTAGTGTTCCTGTTTCCAGGATGCACATCATTGCAAACTCCTTTGTATCAAAGAGGGTGGGTCCTCCATGCATGTCACATGTGTACAGCAGAGTGATACTGTAATCTCGGTAGCAATCCAAGTAATGCTGATCTCTTACTGCAAGTACAATTTTGGGCAGTGAAATCCCAAATGTTAGTATATAACATATAAATATTTTCGGGATGTGGTGAGCTATAGCTGTACAATTCAGGAATTCTTCCAGTATTCAATGTTATAAAACCCCTATAATCTCAGTTTAATGGTGCTGACGTAGTGCTTAGGCTTATTTTATATATGAAACAGTGGGTTTCCAAAATATGCTCATAAAGGCAAAAGACATTTTTCCAACTCTACATTTTACAGGTATGTAAAGTAAAACAAAAACAAACAGTTCTCAGCAAATAATGATCCTTTTTCTTTGTTTGGGAGTTTTGTTTAAAATAAAATGTGTAATATGAGAGTGTTCTTGAAAAATATGCTTTCATAGGGTAACATCTGTCAGTCACTAAAACTGCAAACAGCAGACTTCACTAACCATTACTAATGTTTCCTGCATTCTTCCTGGAAACACAACCACTATTAACAAGCTATATTACTCAGGTTCATATCAACAGCTCTACACCGCTTTATGAAATAGACTGCATATTAATTTAGCAGTTTTAGAAAAAAAAAATGAACACATACAAGATCTGAGAAGCTAAGTGTAGATGTGCTGACAAGACACCACAATTTATCTCTTAGTTAATAAACAACATACATTGCACTACAGAGAAACATGATGATTCTCTAAATGTTTATAGTGATTCGCTCATAAAATCAACAGCAAAATAAAGAAGTTCATTAACAACTATTTAAAAGGCACTGATGATAACACCTTTCACACTGTAATCACAAATTAAATAAATCACATCCCATTTGCTACCATGTGACACCTTAGCAAATCATTTAGTGAGACCAGTATATTAACCAGCCCACAAATAAAATTAGAATTTGAGAATCCACACCAAGAACCCATAATGTACACTTATTTCTTGGCTTCAGATTTGTTTTCTTTGCTTCTTTGGTCCTGTTACTCTTTGCTTCTCAGAAGGATGTGTTTGCTGGTCCTGTTACTCTTTGCTTCTCAGAAGGATGTGTTTGTGAAATAGACTAGGAAAGACACCAGAGCTGTGTTACTTGTGAGTCACACAGAAATTAGAACAGGTCAGTTAAGTTTAAATACCTGTAAACTGAGGGAGGAATTAGAAACTAAACCTTGTATTTAAGGGGTAAAATAAAATATTCAAGGCTTTACTAGAAAAGCTCACTCAGACTCTGCCATAGACTGCTGTGAGGGAAAGGTTAGTTTGTTTTCTTATATTTTGTATTGTTTTATTGCCTTCTTCTATTTTGTATATTGTGGTATACTTTTATTATTTATTTATATTTATTTATTGACATTTGATTACTGGGAAAGTCTGAAAAGGAACCTATTTTCAGCAAAGGCCCAGGGAGAAAAGCTCCAAAGTATTACAAAACATTTTAAGAGCAATAACTTTACATTCTTCAAAAATACTACTACTACTACTAGTACTACTACAACAACTAATAATAATAATAATAATAAACTATAGTTTAAAATAATTATACCAAATTAGACATATAATATGAAAACATTGGTTTAGAATAGATACAAGTTATATGACAATGATTTAAAACTTTGAGAAATTTTAGCCAGTTTATGAAGAAATTAAAGGTAAGTTAGTATAATACAAACTGGAATTGCAATACAAATTGAGAGAACAGTAGGCTTATGGCCTACTTAGAGAGAAAGCCAGGGAAGATAAATTGATAGTGCTAAGGACGTGAGTAAAGAAGGGAGAGTAAGGAGATGTAAGGTATGAATATGTATTTGTTCACATATAGGGAGATAGATTATCCTTGTGTTGAGCAAGAATGGAGCCAGCTTTTGACAAGTAGGTCTTTCAGAATGGTTTTGAAGCATGGGAGGAATTAAGGGTATTGACCTAATGGATACAGGTATGGAGTTCCAGACTCCAGGCAGATTACATTTTGTTTTAATTGTATTCTATTTCCTATTGCATATTTAAACTAGAAAAGAGAACAAAATGATGTCTTCTATGAATCACACAAAATTCAGTTTTACCCACCATCCTACAGTGGTGCTGTTGTGTTTCTAAATTCAGTTGTCTCACTAGCTGCCCACCCCTTATGTTAATTTGACAACATATGTCCTTCCTTCTCTTCTTTCATTGGCTGTTGTTAGTAAGCACAACGTTATCATTCTGTGAAGTCACTCCACTTTCAATTATTTAAATTTATTGACCCACCCACTGTATTCCTTAAAGCCAGAATATTAAGTACCCACTCCAATTCAGTCTATCTTGCACTTTTAAAATTAGTGGCTCTCTCCCAAGATAGTTAAAGCTTGAGTTACCCGCTCATTCATATCTAACTGTTTAGTGCACACTGTACATCTCAGAATAGTAACCATTTTTTCCATATTACCTTTAAAATCTGCAACATCTGGTCCAAGACAACCAATCATTGCAGAGCCCTCATTCTGCCTCTCAGTAGCCATCTTTGTATTAGTGCTTCTGTTTTGTTCTGGTGAAAGAAGGAGCATAAGAACATTATTTCCTAGAGAGTGATAATCCCCAGAAAGCCTGATAACTGCTCCATATGTGCCAGCTTGGAATTTGTGCTTCTGTTTTGCTCCTGGTGAGACAAGGAGCCAACAGAATTGATTACTGATGGCCTCTGAATAGGCAGTTAATATCTATTTGAGACCTTCCTGATTAGTCTGCTTGCTTTTCAAGGCACCTACCAGGAAAAGGCTACAAAAAGCCTACAGACCCCTGCATCATTTCGGACAAGACTGTTGATCACGATAGAGCTTGTGGCCTGCTTTTCATCTTGTCATTGGTGCTACTGTTTTCCTTCTGAGAGAAGAAGCAAAGGGGCTTTGTTTCCAAGCAGAATGAAGCTGAGGTAGGGCAAGCACTAGTAGTAGCCAGGTAGTAGCCTATTAGGTGACTCTTCACTATTCATCATTTTTGACAAAGCTAATTCTTTTTTTTCTTTTCAGCAAGTACTGCTTGATTAACTATTGTCTTACCTAGCTTCAGAATATCTTCCTAAATACTCCACCCATAAATCATCAGGGTATACTTTAACATGTTTCCCTCAGTGGTTAGCAGTGCTTGGCAGTGCCCTGTATAGATATATACACCTTGAGTTGGCATTTTGTCCTGTAAAAGCACCCTTGAAATTTTGGCAATACCTGGTTGCGCACAGGTTTACTAGTTTGCAGTGACAAGCACTGCACACAGAACCCCAGAGTTGTAAACTAGATACCTCTGACTTTACTTTATATTCTCACAACAACCCAACCATTTAATCAATAAAAAGGGCCTGTTGCCATGGATATGAACTTTCCTACTATCTTCATTACCAACTAGGTGGATATGGGCATGCTGATGCAATGTACAGATTGCCTCATGCTTACTGACAAGCAGCTAATTTTCAAACAAAACTGATAAGGTATGTTACAGATGTAGACACACAATGTCACTGGAGCAAAGCACTCAAATCTCTCAAATAAAAGCACTCATAATTTCAATCAGGTTGTCAGTAGTACACAAGCTGCACCCATCACACTCAGTATGAAGCAGACACATAGACCCACATATGCTGAGGCACTTATATGTAACCATCTAAAACTTATCTAAGCAATCCTGTACTGATTTGTGATTGATTCGGCAGTAGCTTGGTAAGAGAAGTTTTTCTTTGAATTATTTTTTATTTTATTTTTTATACACTGCTTTCACTGTTTGTAGGAAGAAGGGAATAGCTTGTAGACGATAACATTTACATTGATTTATATTTTGTTGTTTTATTTTAAGTTTCACTGTTAGTTGTTAGAAAGGTATAGGTTTTAGATAGGCAAACTCCAGTCATCCCAAGGGGCCTAGTCAGCTAAAAATTCACACAGACTGCAGAGAGAACAATCCCGATCTTATCTAAATAATCCTGCCTTGGTTTGTGATTTATTGATTTTTACTGTCAAAAAGATGTACAGCTGCAAGTTATAGCTTGCAGACGCTACTGCTTGCACTTATGAGTAATATAAAGGAATTCCAGCTTTTGTGTGACTTTCATAACTTGTATGGTCAGAGCAACAACTTTACTGTGCTTAATATTTAGCTGTATATTGTTCATGTGACTTTTTTTCTTTTTGAAGTTGATTTAAGTTCTCTTTGAATCCATTGGCAACTGATTCTGATTACTCTTTTCTTTTATAATTTTCTATTCATTTGCAGCTGAATATGGATTCCTTAAATAAGTATGCCATTAATGATTTGCTAAAGTACAAATACCTTGTACAGTGTAATAAGTGCTAGCTATATGTAAAGGTAACACCTGGTAACACTAGTGATCTGTATTCCTCATGTCAAAAGTTGGATGACTTGCTTACCATTATTAGTAGTAAATCTAGACTTACTGATGATGATTGTACTTGTGAAATTGGCACAGCTTGGAGAACTGTTGTTACAGATATTAATGATTGGACTGGTGAGGTAAATAATATTAGACAAAGAGCAAATAGAACACATTTAGGAAAGGATGTGTCTATTGTCTGTAACTCTCACTCAACCCCAATGAAACAAGATAATACCAGTCACAGCTTTGTGCTTCTGGATACAAATATTCAGCAATTTCATGATTCATAGTATATAGAAAGAAATAAAAAAGAAAGAAAGGAAGAAGTTTATAACAAATGACAAAGAAGAAAAACAAACATAAAATGTCTGTAAATGAAAGAGAATACATACTAAAAAAGGACACTACTTTGTTATGTAATACACAGATTACAGGGAATGGTAAATTTTTTCTATCAGAAAACCTTCAGTCTCCAGAAAAAAATGCATAATTTTTTCAAAAAGAGAAGGTAGAAAAAAGAGGCAAGGGGCAGGTGTAAAGGAAGAAATAAACATTGAATGCAGAAGAACTGAACAGCATTACTGTAAGAAAAAAAGAGGAGCAAGACAGATATTGACATGACAACATGGCTCATGCTGTGGATGTACAACGCCAGGGGATGAGAACTGTATGCTTGCAAATCTAATAACCAATGAAAACAGTGGGGTTAATAATGCTACTGGTGATGAAGATAATTTCTTTGCAAGAATTGACAGAGTAGATTTTATTGAATTAGAAGCTGACGATTCTTCAGATCTGGTCAGAAAATATATTACTGCAAGCAGAGATTCAGTTATTAGTGGAATTTATACTTACATTTGCAAAGAAAATAATGAACATTGTATAATTTTATGTTTTCCAGGAGCAAAACCTGAGGCTGAGAGGTAGACTTTAGAATGCCTTAATGTAAGGAACTACAGATCTGGTTTTATTCATGTCAGTACAAATGATCTCATCCGCAAGGACTACCTGACTGTTAGTAAGGAACTTACAGCCCTCATAGATACTATAGATTATACTGGTGTTAGGACATATTTTTCCCAAATTGCATATAGGAAGGAGAATCATGTCACTCTGAATGAAAAGATTTTTGGGGTAAATACCTACATGAAAAAAATGTCCTGTTTAAAAAAAACTGGAATTATGTAGAGCATTTGTGCCTAATTTTGAGCACATGTGTTTAGACAGGATGGCATGCACCTGTCAAGATCACTGAAGATAATTTCTGAAGCAGATATTTTGCAATATTTGAGAAAAACATGGTAGGATTTCTGCCAGGTTGAGAATTTCACATTTCACAGTTAACATTTGATACATCTGTGATGGTTGTTAATGCTAGGGGAATCAATAATAAAGTTTTGTATTGGAAAATGTTCTATGTTCCCACAAGATTGATGTTGTTTTTGTTTGTTAAATATGGTTGAAGAACAAAGACTGGAAACTAGTTCTGTCAGGGTATAAATTATTTTTTTTTATTATAATAGACATTTTTACAAACAATCTGGCTGAGGTATTATGGTAGGGATTAAAGATAGCTATGAGACCTGTGATTATTACATGTGCAGTGATAATACCAATACTATAGATTGTGTAACTGTGACAATAAAGACAACTCTGGAACATATAACAATTGTTGGAGTGTATAGACCACCAAAGTAAAGTACACGATGACTTAGAGGAATTTGTACATTTCTTGCATGAAGCACAAAAGGGAAGAATAATAGTGGCTGGGGACTTTACCAGAAGCAGACCAGAATAATATTGATTCGGCAACATTACTAAGGAAATTATTTGCAATGTATGTTTCAGAACAACAATTGCTTCAGACTGTAAAAACCCTACCAGGGAACTGAACATACTAGACATTGCTTGTGTTCCTAAAAAAATTATTGTTACTTTATGTCAAGTTTTACCACCTTTGATGTGCAGTGATCATGGAGTTATTAAAAGTTAATTTATTGATAGATAATTCTGCCAAACTGAAATATAAACCAATGCACAAAAGATTAATAACAGATTATATAAAAGCAAAACAGCTGCTATGTAAACTATGTATGTAAAACTAATTGAAGTGATGCATTCAGTAGAAAACTATGGAAGGAATGTTTAAAGTTTTGAAAGAGAAATTGATTGAATGCAACAAATCAAGAAAATGTTCAACATCATGAGCTAGGCACACAATGTTAGGAGGATTTTTTTCTATAAGAACAAGATACTTAATTAAGGTGAGAAACAAAAATATAGGAAATGGAAAAGAGGTCAAACTACAACTTTGACAACTGAAATAAACAAGCTAGACAAACAAATTAACCATAGTGTGAGACAAGTTCAATAAAAATTTGAAGAAAATTAATATAAAGATATTTTATAGATATATAAGACGTAGAAGGTGTAAAGACATACAAATTGATAAACTGTGTGTAGGTTCTAAAATAAATTCTCAGACAAATTATAGATATATTTCAAAATCTTATGCAAAATGTTTTGGCTCCACACAGGAGGTGATGCGTTGCCCTAGTGACATCCAGGTAAACTCAGATACTGAAATCAAATTAGATTATATTGAAATATAGTTATGCACACTGGATCCAAGCAAAGCAGAGGGAGGAGACATAATTAGTAATTATGACGTGAGAACACTTTAACAAGAACTTACAGTACCATTATATTTATTATTTACTAGGCTGTATAAATATGAAGAAATTCCTCAAGATTAGAGGCAAACACTTATTAAACATATCTTTACAGGAAAGGTGGAGTAGGGCAAACCTAGAGTCATACAGACCCATAAGTCTACTTTCATGTTGTGTAAAAATAATGGAGAAGGTAATATTAGCTAAGGTCAGAAATGGAAAGCCTTGAAACCATATATCAGCATACATATTTCAAAAATATTACCATCTGTAACACAATGTTCTATTACAATATAATAACAGCTATGAAATAAATTTTGTTCTGTGAAATAATTTATACAGATTAAACTTCAGCATTTGGCAGAGTAATACACAAAACACTGATGTAAATTAGAGCAACTAGGTAATGATTTACTGTTGATGAGACGGATAACTACATGGCTTACAAATAGGATGTGGCAAGTATTATACACAACTGGACAGGTGAAGTCCTTGGTTACAGTCAGGGTGTCCCACAGGGCACTGTCTTTGGCCCATACTTGATTAGATTGCATCTTTCAGATCTATCTTTTTCATCTGAAGTTTTCTCCAGTCTGTATGTAGATGACCTGAAATTGGGTAAACTGTTTACTTTTCTTACAGATAGGTCATGTCTACAAAACAATTTGACTAACCTGACCATTCAGGCACAGGGGAGTAATATGCTGATAAGTTGTAACTGGCATGTCTTCGTCATTTATACAAAGAATGAAATTAAGAAAAAATAAGAAAATGTATAAAGTTCTACAAAAGAGGGGAAAAAATGAAATATATGTCTACATTAATAGTGTCATTTTATCCATCATACCACCTGTCTCCTACTCTGTTTCCCTTGAAAACCAGTATGTTAGCTGACCTTCAGATGTGGCATTACTAAAAAGTACTTTAGTACAGGTTAGTTCCCTTTAAATTCTAAGAAATTATAACCTTTAATAAATCAGTATGTTAACTTAACAAAAAATCTGCACAAGACAGACTGCTTTATTTACAATGTTACAGAATTCTGTCATTTTCTACCATGGTTCATATACAATAGTATTACTTGAACTGCTAGATGTGTGTTTTTAGTATCTTAACAAGTGTGTGTTTCCTGGAATATATGTAGCTATATTCTTAAGTGCAGAGTTGATTTATAAGGTGGTAGTAGTATTATTATATGTTGTTTTAAATTATGCCTTTCTATGTATGTGGTCTCTATTTGTCTGTCTCACAACAAACTGATTGCATGGAATCTCATTTAATCTACACTTGTGTAGATCTAAATGACAATAAAGTTACTTTTGATTTTGATTTGTGGTTTTGATTTTTGCTGACGTATTTGAGATGAACAACTTTCATTTTACTAACTAATTATATATTACTGCAATTGGTATTTACATAGTAATTTCTGTACAAGAAGATGAAATATAGTAAAGAACTGTAACAATGATCTTACCCTTTTTTGTGCAGTTCTAGGAATGTGACAGAAGCAATTGCTTATTTGTAATTGTTTTTTTGCACTTGTAACCAAGAAGCTCCCATGAGCAAAGTCTGTTATGTGGAGTAATGAGAAACATGCACGTACAAAGCATAATAAAGGACATGCTAATAGCATTGAATGTCAGCCCATGTGCAGCAGACACACACTAACACCTGAGCATTCTATTTGTCAGAAATGTGACTCCCAGGTCAGGCAGACTGGTGTAGGTGAATTAATCAGGTTAAACAAAATAATATTTATCCTTTTAAATTAATGTTAAGTACAGGGTTTTGATATTTGTGGTAATGATTTAAAGCATATGCACAACACACACAAATACACACAAACACACCATGTGTGGATATTGCTTGGGTTGTTAATTATGCAAATAGGCATATTATTATTCATATTTCTGTAAATAAGTCAATAGACAAGTACTCAAAAGTAATTCCTCAGCAAAAAGCAGACTGCTTTATCTCAATATAGTATACAGAGTGCAGAATAATGTGCTGTGTTATGTTGTTTGATTTCCCACAATCTCCTGCTGGATACAAGCTCACTCTCTTTCTAACTAAACTATTTTCTTTTTTTTTTACTCAAATAATTTCTTATTTTGAAGAATTAGCATAATAATGTTTATTTACATTAAATAAAATACTTAACTATGTACAATATTTACATTTAGCTTGACAAGTAAATTAAGATAACAACCAATCTAAATATAGATAGTAATCTTGGCACATTGTATGTATATTATCAGGGAGAGTCTGATTCCAACTGCAAGGTGTCGATTAAAGTCAAAACTTTTCTCCACGGATTATTAGCTAATGGCATAGGATGGATTCTTAATTCTTTATTTTTGATGTCCATTAATACAGACTTCTTTAGTAGGCATAGAAGTTCCTCCATAGTAGGCGCTGAATTGGATTTCCATTTTCTGGTTATACATTTTCTAGCTATTGCTAGTATTGTCCATAATAAATACAAGCCCATTTTCTTCAAGTGGAGATTATTAATTATATTCAATAAAATTAAAGATTTCAACAGTACAAATGTATCTGTATATATCACTTGTAAGAAGCTATTAATATCATTACAATATGTTTTAATACTGGTACAGTCATAAAAAAACATGGGACCAGTCTGCATTAGTTGATGCTTGACTTCTCCAACATAACGTATTACTAGAAGAGTTTATTTTTGAAAATTTCTCAGGACTTAAAAGGGATCTATGTAGATATTTCTAATGGAATATTCTCCAATATTGTGAATGCGATGTTAGTTTAACTGATAGTAAAATATTTGTCTTATCTTGTATTGAAGGAATCTGTATACCTTTATTTAAATAATGCCAATAAGATGCTTTAGGAGATGTCTTATAAGTAATGAATGCATATATAAGTATAACTCATTCTTTGTATTAGTATTGTAAATCATTTCAGACAGCCAAATTATGAATTGTGGGATACTCTTAAAAATTAATTATTTACTATTCTGCATAGATCCTTAGAATATGTTAAAACACTCTGCAGTATTAACCAATAATTAGAAGATAATCCATAAACTGACAATAAATGCTGTGCTTCCAAAACCCACTGATTTTTTTATTCATTGAAACCAACATATTAAGTTACTATTTCCCAATGAAGTGAATATATCTCTATGTACTTTGTCAGGGAAATTCCTTGTAATACTGAATGGAGCCAAAAATGCAAACCAAAGTTTATGTCCATGTTCATAATAGCAAATTTCCTAATGACATAAAAAATATTGTTTATCAGATTGAATTTGGTTGGTTTTGCTATGTTATATTGTATATTTATACTTAAATAGTACCATATTCTATTATCTTTATCTGTAATTATAAGATTTTTTGATAAAACAGTTTGTTCATTAGTATAATAGAATGTAACTGTTTCCAATTAGAAGAATATTTAGGATTTACCCAATCTAGCACAGTTTTGAATATAGAAGCCCTTATGTATGTTTCAATATCTGGAAATTTTAGCCCCACCTTGTTCCTATTGTCTAATATGATGGGAATATGTCACTCTGTTTTTTTTTTTTTTGGATACCATAAAAATATTAACAAAATTGGCATAATTTCTTTAAGAAATCTTTTTTTCTGGTAAAATATAAGAGTCTGTGCTGTATACATGATTTTAGGTAGCAAGACCACTTTTATCAATTGTAGTCTGTCTTTAAATGTTATAAACATATTATTCCATTTATTCACCAGTGTTTTAATTAATTCTATGATGTTAGTATAATTGTTTAGTATTTCTACCATATTTTTACACAGAATTATCCACAGTCTAAATCTGAAACTTGTTTGCCAATAATATGTTCTACAGATATTTGTATCTCCTTTTTTTATTTAACAATAAGTACTTTGATTTTGATTTATTAAAGTGAAGGCTTTAGAGTTTTTTAAAGTTTTTTGCTAATAAATCTATTTTGTCTAATACTTCTTTAGAGTTGGGCAAAGTAAGAAGTACATCATCAACAAACAGCATTATTTTGGAGCTGTATTGATCATATACATCTATACCTCTTATCTTTGGATTGTTGCATATTAAGATGGCAAGTATTTCTATAGCCAATGCAAACAGAATAGGTGATATAGGACAACCTTGTCTAAAGCTTCTAGTGATCTTTATTGTCTCAGAAGTAAAAGGGCCTATTTTTATGAATGCTAAGTTAGTTTCATAAAATTTCTTTATAAGTGTGATAAAGGAGAGAGGAAAATCAGATATATGTAAAACTTTAACTAGATAGTCCCAGTTTAAGAATCAAATGCCTTTTCTATGTCTAGACCAATTATCAATGCTTCTTGATTTTCTCTATTTAAATAATCTATTAATGTTAGTTTACTTTTTATATTATCCTGTGTATGTCTATTATATATAAATCCAGTTTGATCTTTATTAATTATTTTGGACAGTGGGATTTTCATTCTGTTGACCATAACTGACATAAATATTTTATAATCATTATTCAACAAAGATATTGGCTTATAAGAGTTACAATAATTAGAATCTTTGTTCTCTTTTAAGTGCACTTCTGTGGTGGTGCAGAGGTAGTGTTGTTGCCTCACAGCAAGAGGTTCTCCCATTCGATTCTCGGCTTGGGTTGGGAGTGTCTTCTGTGTGGAGTCTGCATGTCCTCCCTGTGGTCGAGTGGGCATTCGAAAGACATGTGTTGAATGGGCGTGCCTTTGTTGAATGTTGGGCATTGGGCTGGCAACTCGACACCATAAAAACCAACTGCCAATCATTAGCGGACCGGAGTTCCACTGTGGTGACCCCTAACCGGAAAAAGCCAAAAGACAAACAACAAAAACAAGTTCTCTTTTAAGATAGGGGTAATTAAAGAATATCTCCATGAAGGGAGAATTTTTGCTAATGACTGAACTTCTAGAAAAGTTTTATGTAGTAAAGAAGTTATGGAAGTGGAAAATAATTTATATAATTTTATAATTAAACCATCAATCCCTGGTGCCTTGTTAGATTTACTTTCTTTAATATTGTCTATAGTTTCTCCATGTGTAATTGGTTTTTGTATCTCTAACTTTAGTTCTTCAGAGATTTTTTTAATATTGGAAGTTGTATTTTCCTGATTCCAAGGTTCCGTTGTATTTGTTTCACTTTTATGATGTTCAGCAAAATGATATTTAAAAGCATCTAAAATGTCACCTATATCTGAGACTTTTTTCCCTCTTACCATCAGGAAACATGCTAACAATATTATTGTTTTTTGATTGCATTTTAACTCTCATAGATAGATTATGTAGATGCTTTTGGAGAAGCAGAATAAGTGTTTATTTTTAGCCTTTCCATCGCTAAATTAGTTTTATCAAATAGTATTTCATTACACTTTTTATTTGCTTCTTCTATTTTCTTTTTATTCTCTGTAACATTTAAATTCTTATTGGAATTAAGTAATAAAAGTTGATTTTGTAATTCCTATAATTCTGATTCCCATTCTTTAATTTTATTTCTGAACCAGCTGATAGTTTTGCCATATAAATAGGCTTTTAGTGAATCCCACACCAAGAGTATGTTTGCTTCTGGTTTATAATTAATCTCTACACAGAATCAAAGCTCAGATAATAGCCAAGGTTTAAATTCTTTGATTTTTGTAATATATGAAGGAATCCTGGAAGTAATAACTAGGAACTTAAACTCTAAGTGTATTTCCAGTACAAGAGAGTTGTGATCTGAAAATGGACATGGCTGTATCGAGAAATTTGAAGATTTTTGAAAATAGATTTTGAGAGATATATATTTTGTCTATTCTGGTTTGGGTACCATGTCTATAGTCTTTATGTGAAAGAAAAGTAATGAATTAGGTCCTATAGCATCATAAGTGTCTCTTAATTTGAACGTCTCATCCATTTTTTTTAGTAGTCTAACTGTGGATGATGGACAAGGGGATTTCTTATTTGTGGTTTCTGTGACATCTGTAATACAATTCAAGTCACTTCCTATTATTATATTACCTTTAGAGACAGTTGTAATGAGATCTAAGTGCTTCTTAGTTAGACCTACCCCCATACCAGGGGAGCCAATATAAATTCACTAATGTCCATATTCTGTTACTAAATGTTAGTATAACTATAAGTCTGTCTTTATCTACATGTTTGTAGACAACTTCTGGGCTTAATGACGTCTTTTTCCATAAACTTGTTACTCCTCTAGTCTTTGATTTATAGGAAGTTTGTGCTAGTATTCTGTATTTATTAGGGTCCCATGTAAATGTGTCATTTATTTTAAAATGGGTTTCTTGAAGAAAAACTACTTGAGCTCTATTTAGTTTTAGATACCTGAATAAATTGTATCTCTTATTCGAATTGTTTAAGCCATTAGAATTTAAAGACACCAATGTTAAGTCCATGTCAGGATTTTTTTTAAACTTTGCATTATTAAAATTCTAAGTACCAAATATTCTTCCTGTATATTTAACTCTACAGTAATTAATACATTTATAATTATATTAATCAATAATGTTTTTTTCATGCATATTGATAGTAAAGACTTTTGGTCAGGCATTTTAACATTTAAAAATAATTGAATAAAAACCTATTAACAAAATTTGCACTTATGTGAATTTTATTCCACTCAAAACATGGAATGAAAGGCATTCCTAGTCTAACAGACAAATATAAATCTGTTATACTAACCATCCTAACCACCTTCTTTACTCTTTTTGAGCCCATAAGATAATAATTATTATAGGAGAATATTTTATAAATTAAGTAGCTTATGATGTTTACTGTTCTTCCATTCAGGCTTTTATTTCTCTTATAAACTTATAATTAAATCCACAACAAACAATTGTGATCAATGTATTACTAATGTAAAGGTGACTAATCACTGTAAACAAGAAACAAACAAGAATTTTATATAATACTAAGTTTCAAAATAAAAAGTAAGCAAGTATAAGTTTATCTTCTATCTTGACTGTATGTATATTATACATTTAGTCTTTATGCTAAGTAATCCTGATGTTTAAAATGTGTATAGCTGAATAAAAGTAATGAAACAAATGAACCAATTGGTTCTAAAGATGTTCTTATGTTAAAATAGCATATTAAACAAATCTTTACAGTAGTGGTGTTCCCTTTTCTTTTGCATATTAATTATAATCAGATCCAATTTCCCAGAATTAGGATAAAAAAACTGAGTATTTAAACATAGTCCTATGTAAACAATATCCAAAATTAATATGTCATCAATAGGTACTAGGGTAACTAAGTATGATATACATATGACATTAGTGTATTTCTACACTTATAAGAACTTAAATTAACTAAATGATTAAATATTGATTTGTTATTAATAAACAGTTTTATACAGTTATATCAGGTAACAACAATAGAAGTAGTACTGCACATAAGCTTTTGGTATTAATGTCAACTCTCATTGGTGTTTAATAAAGATTATAACATTATGAGAGAGTTAAGACTACATTTTCTGAAATGCATCTATATAACTAAAGACAGGCTTATACAAAATATACCAGTTACAATTATGACTAGTTAATAGATATGCTACTTTCTGGTACTTAATTATTTTTGCAACTGAAGCATGAGTTATCTGAAGTCATTTTATGCCCTCCTGTTTACTACTTATTCACTCCCAGATGTGTCTGATTCTACGTATATCATGTTGTTACAGAGATTTACTGAACCTTACACTTTTTACTTCATGTAAGAACATTGACAGTAAACACAAACATAGCTCTAATCCAGGAGTGCAAGTTAGTAACACCTTACTTAATGGTGTAGGAAACGTAGACACTGTTACATGACTTTGCTATAATAATCACATCTCATTTGAATGAGCTACTAACAGCTTTAGTAAATACAGATAAACATAATATCCCCCTTTTTCCTTTTCTGCAGGTACTAAAGCTCACAAACAAGTTTATCCAATGCAATTTAACTTCAATTGTGCTGAAATATCATATATCATTTCCTGAGATGGTTATAAAACAAACATTAACATATTTGTAAAAATGCAGAACACATCTAATGTGCTTTCCACCATAAAAGAAGGGATGGGATACTAAACCTGGCAAAACACAGGTTAAACTGTTATTTATGTGTCTTATAGCATCCTACAGACCCCCAGTTTAGAAACAAATACCCAACTATACATGTATTCTATGATCAGAAAAATAGTAAAAGGGAAAAAAAAGAACCATCTTAAAGCTTCTCACTTTATGCTAATGTTTTAAGCTGACTTAATTTTATATGCTTAAAGAATAACAGGTTTAATAGCCATTCATCGTATAGTTGTAATAAAACCAATTTAATCAGTCACATTAACTTCCCACCTCTCTAAAGTGTGACAACCAATCAGGGACTTATTTCCTTTTACATGCATTTCTAATGTAAATAGAACTTGGAGGATTATGAGTGGAAGACAGGCAATCGCATATACTGCCTCAAGCTCTGAAAAAAGCTTCACCTCTCCTAGTTTATAAATGAATGATTTTCCGCTTTGCGAGCACCAAAGCAGAGATTCATATGCTTTAATGTCTTTCAAAGTGGCTCTCTCTGTCAATCAGCCCCCCAAACAAATCCCTAGCAACCAAACTCCACATATATTTTTATATAAGCTACTTCCCAGTTTCCATACATGTACGCACAAGTGACACAGACTCAATCAAATGCCCCAACAACTCAGTTCATTCCTTTATTCTGTATAATACATGAGAAAAAGCCCATCATTTTAACTTCCAGCCGTCCCAGGCAACCACAGTCCAAAAACACAAGTTTTGCAGTTTACAAAGCATCTCCATGTCAACCCATGTCTCAGACTTTCATGCAGACATCAAACATTCATGCATCTTTTCCCTTACACTATCACTAGCTATTTCTTTTCCTCTTTTTTTTAGTTTTTTAAATAAATCAGATACACAAGGCTTACCTCATACATATGCAATTGCGAACTTTAGCCAAGACTTTAAGCAGTACCCACTTCCATTATACCACTTCAGGGAACCAAAGGGAGAGCAGAAACAAGTGAACAAAGATCATAAATTGTACACACTAGTTGAACCTCATACCCCAGACCACAATCCATCCATCAGAGCACAGAAGGAACAAAGCTAGCTAAAAAGACTCCATGCTGATCAGTGAAAGGAATCATTCAAAACGTAGTTCTCTACCAGACATAGTGAACTCCAAAGAAAAACAAACCCTTGCATTAGTAATTAATAAGTTTCCCCTAAGCTTCTATGACATTTTCATTTAAATAGCACTGTATATTGATCACAAGTGCGAATCTTGTATAATTTAAATCAGAAGTAGATTATTCTTTTCAATAACTCCATAATCTAACTAGTAATTATTCAAAACTTAAAATATAACAGTATGAAGAAACTAAATACCAAAGACACTTGAAGCTGTCTATAAGGGTTGAAGGAAGCCAAGTTTAATAAACTTGTTACCCCCTTTTAAATCATGAAATATAAAATAATTTACTATTTAACTTTACTATTAAAATAATTCAATTGTATTGCTATTAATAAGTTAGAACTACTCACTTTTCATTTTTTCCCACTTTGTATAGGTATAAAAAAGTACACTTACATGACATACCTTATTTGATATACATTACAACACATTTGAATGCAAGTCAAGTTGCAGTAGATACTTTGAGAGATCTAGAAGGGACAGCAATTTTTGATTCAGTTTTTTGTTTTTTCTTTTTGAAATCAGTCCAGGAAGTTTTATCAGTGACCCTCTTCAAAGACGAAGATGTCCAATCAATATCTTCGAGTATGGATATAACATTATTGTTTTTGATGAATGCAGTGTTTTTTTCTAAGTTGTTGAATGTTCTCATTTCATTTAGCTGTAGAATTTTTATTCTGGCAGGAAAGGCAAGTTGTGTTTTAATGTTGTTTTGATTTAGAAGCTTTAGTAGTGGCCAAGCTTTTTTCCTCCGTTCTGGGACTCTAGCAGAATAATCGTTGTCAAACCTTATTGGGTTTTGATTATATTTTAAGGGACTCTTCCTCCAGGCTGTTTTTAGTACCAAGTCTTTATCCAAATAGGATAAAAGCTTTCTAACTATTGAACTAGGTGGAGTGGAAGACAATGTTGATGCTGGTCTTCCTAAAGCTCTATGAGCCCTCTCAATGCCAAATGAGAAGCTCTCCTTTAAGTCTAAATCTTCTGCAATGCATGAATTTAAGAAAGTGATGATATCTTCCCCTTCAGCTCTCTCAGGGATGCCAAAAAGTCTTATGTTAGATCTTCTCTCTCTATTTTCAAGGTCGTCTACTTTGTTAAGGAGCCAGATGTTTTGTTTAATGAGAATTTCCTTCTGGGTTTCTTCTTCAATTCTTTATCCAAATAGGATAAAAACTTTATAACTTTTGATCTAGGAGGAGTGGAAGAAGATGTTGATACTGGTCTTCCTAAAGCTCTATGAGCCCTCTCAATGCCAAATGAGAAACCCTACTTTAAGTCTAAAACATCTGGAATCCATGAATTTAAGAAGGTGATGATATCTTCCCCTTCAGCTCTCTCAGGATGCCAAAAATTCTTATGTTAGATCCCCTCTCTCTATTTTCAAGGTCATCCACTTTGTTATGAAGGCAGATGTTTTGTTTAATGAGAAGTTCCTTCTGGGTTTCTTCTTCTTTGAGTCTCCCCTCACTGTCATTCAGAGAGGTTTCTATGTTTGTTAATTTAGATTCATATTGCTGAAGGAGTTCCTTAAGTGTATCTGTTTGTTTCTGACAGTTTTCCCTGAGATGTTGTAAATTTTCCTTGAAATCATCTATTTTAATGACAGTTCTTGTATTGCAGTAGTCACCGATTGCAGTTCTCTTTTTAAAACCAAGTCAGAGTGCGAATTCTTCGATGTACTCATCTCCACAGGTAAAAATATTCTCCTTTGTAGTTTGACAGGAAAAAATTCACATAGATTTATCAAAGTTTCTAGTTATATACTTTAGACTTTAATCTACCAGTTCTTAATACTTTTGTTGAAAAATAATACATTTCCTGTATTTTATATTAGTCTTATGGAGCTCTGAGAATCTGCTGCTTTCAGTTAGCCATTCAGGGTCTGCCCCTAAACCATTTTCTTGATAGACTTGGTGACCATTCCAAAGCTCACCTAACCAACTTAGATATACTGGAACTCTACCATATACTATGCATTTCAACATACATTTTTTTCTCCTTTGGTACTTAATGCTGTCTTACTAGTTTATACAATAATTAAGCCAAAAATGTAAGAGTGGCAGCTACAGTATTGTTTTGCTTATTTTAATTCATTTTAATTTGGTGGCTTTTTTGGACTTTGCTGCAGTTTTATTATCTCACTTTCCATTCTGTAATATATAAACTATGCTCTTGTGAAAGGCAGTGGTTTATTCTGTGTTTTTGTGAAGATAACAGACAAGCCAAGGCACATGGAAAACTGCACTGCTCTGAGGCACTTAGTAAATGTCTTGTAGCTACAGCAGTGTTTCTTTTATTTTAATGTATTTGTTTATTTTGTGGACGTTTCTTTGATTGTGTTGTCATTTTGTTTCTCTCACCACTTCCAATTAACTCTAAAAAATTAAACTCTACTGTTGTGAGACACACTGAGATAAAATAATATTAACTAAAGTTAGGTAGGGAAGAGGGTGGATGGAAGAAAAAAAATAACTTGCAAATTGTTGAATGATCAGTGATATAAATATTACATTTGTTATAAATATTTTTGTATAGTAAAAATGTAAACATCTGATAAGGCAGCTTCATTTAATCACATCACAATTGTTCAAACTGGGAGATTTATTAAACTCTGTGGAAACACGAGTTAAAACTGACTGACCATAAAATACTGAAACTCTTTTAAGACCATGGGTGGTATTCGTAGTTACTGCACATATGTATTATGGAAATCTGCCCTGCCTTCATGTGAGTGGAATGCATAGTCACTCCACATATGTATGGTGGAAATCTGCACTGCCTTCATTTGTGTGGTATTTATAGTACTGCACATGTGCACAGTGGAAATCTATAGTGTCTTCATGTGGGTGATATTCATAGTCATTGCACATATGTGTGGTGGAAATCTGCACTGCCTTCATGTGGGTGCTATTCATAGTCACTGCAGATATGCTAGGTAGAAATCTGCACTGCTGTGTCAGAGACTTCCCTATAAGCCAGGCAAAGGTCACCTCTTAGCAACCTGTAAGAGACAGAATACAGTGATAGTGTTTTCAGTCATTTTGTGTAAATCTTGTTTTGTGTACCCTGTAATTTCTCAGTGAGAAACCTCTAGTCTCCCCAATTGTTGCTGGTGTCTGGTAAGGTACATGCAAAAGGGAGCATTGTACTCAATTATTGGTTTGATGTGGGCTTAGTATAATGGAATTATAACATCCTTAGGTCTAGATGCAATGCCTTTACTTATATGATATGCTACATAGGAGGAGTTCCTTACTACTGTGGATACATGATGGTCAAAGTTCAGACTGTTATCAGTCTGAGTACCCAGATCATGTACCACTGGGTCTAATCTTAGGGGGGTGCTGTATAACATAGTTGGTAAGGATATTAGCCTTCCCAAAGGGAATAATAATGCATTTTTGTTTTTTATTTAGCCTTAATGCTTGGCTTTGGCACCAATCATTTGTTTGCATTAACCCTGTCTGCAGTATATTAACATCACTGGGGGACTGAATGATTGCTCTCAATTTGCAATTGTCAGTGATCATGGTCAGCCACAGACCATCCAAGTTTGTTTGGACTTCTGAGAAATAAACTCCAAACAGTAATCAGTCCAGCACAGTACCCTGTGGTATGCCACTGGTTACTGAAGTCACCCACTTTGATAATGTGTCCATCAGTGAGCCAGTTGGCTGCCCATCTGGTAATGTGGGGGTTAATTCCCAAATGGAAGAGTTTCTCTATAATACCTGAATGGGGGATTGTGTCAATGTCTTGGCAAGGCCAAGATAGGTGGTAGACCTTCATCCAGGGCCTTGCTGACTTTCTCGAAGAAGTCAACCATGTTTAACAGACATGATCTACCTTTAACAAATCTGAACTAGAGTTTGGAGATAAACTATGTCCTTATTAATAAAGTAATCTAATTAGTGACATGCATGAAAGGATGAACAAAATTCCCACTGTCCCTACCTAATATCTAGCAAAACCACAGTTGAGGGAATGGGCTTGGCAAAATTAGTGGGAAAAGAAAACCCCGTTGAGCTTGACTCTAGTCTGTCAGTCTGAAGAGACACGAGAGGTGTAGTTGAAGTGGGAGGCCTTGGCCACTGGTGGAATACCACTATTCTTATCTTTTTTTCACTTACCTGGTGAGGTGGGGGTTGATCCCCGCTGGAGATCTCACTTCTGGCTCCAAGCTCCCAGGCATCTGGGTGCGACCCACCCCAGGGACAGTGTCAGGTGGGAAGTTTGAATGGAGCAGTGCACCTGTCAAAGAGTAATGCAGGTGTCCTCAGGTGAGCTCAGGGAGGACAGAAACATCCCATGGAGCAGAAGGGCAAAAGCTGGCTTGATCTTGATTTTCAGTATGAATACAGACCGTGAAAGCAAGGCCTCACAATCCTTCTGGCTCTTTGGGTTTGAAGCAGGAGGTGTCAGAAAAGTTACCACAGGGATAACTGGCTTGTGGCAGCCAAGTGTTCATAGCGATATCCTTTTTTTATCCTTTGATGTTGACTCTTCCTATCATTGTGAAGCAGAATTCACCAAGCATTGGATTGTTCACTCACTAATAGGGAACATGAACTGGGATTAGACCGTCATGATACAAGTTAGTTTTACCCTACTGAAGATCCAGAATGATTCTTTCCATGGCTTTGTAGATGAGGATAGTCAAGCTTATGGGCCTAAAATCCCAGGTTCAGTTGATGGTCCTTTTTTATGCAGAGGGATTACTGTTGTTGTCCTCTATTACTCTGGAACATAGCCAGTTTGCAGGCTGTGGTTAAACAGGAATCCAAGTGGAGCTGCTAGATCATGTTTTAAGTTGTTTAAAAGGCAACTTGGGATGTTGTCTGGTCCCACTGAGTCTGTGTTTTTGGCCTTGGAGAGCACTGCGATGACTTGCTCTCATTAGATAACAGGCTAAGGAATGGTGGCTGGTATACTATGGGGGATGACTGGAAGGGACGGGGGGGGTGAAGTTTGCTCCAAATCTGTCAGCTTGCAGGTTGGCTATTAACTCTGACTGAGTAGGAGTGGTGCCATCCAAAACCAGTTAGTGCATAGCTGGGTATTCCCTTTTAGATTATGGACATAGTTAAAATGTCTTGTGATTATTCTTAGTTAGGGATGCTATTTTTACTTCATAATTAGCTTTGGTGGACTTGACAAGATCTCAGATTTGTTTGTTTATGTTAGTGAGGGATTTCTTCCTTTGCTGAGCCAGTTCCCTCTTGTTCTTGGGCATTAGTTTCTTTCTCTTGTTGTACAGCCTGTTTATACTAGATGTCCATCAGGCTGGCTTGTTTTTTCGGCTAGACCTGGTGTTAATCTGGTCAGGTACACCCAATTTTATACAACTGCTTAAGTGGTAATACAGGGCATTGGTGTACACCTCTGCATAGGTGTCCATGTTATTTGCATTTGAGGGGGCTTTGAAATATATGTGTGGTGGAAATCTGCACTGCCTTCATGTGGGTGATATTCATAGTCACTGCATATATGTGTGGTGGAAATTTGCACTGCCTGCTGCAAAGGCCAGCCTCAGAGTGATTCATAGTTGCATTTTAGACATGTTACTATCGACTTATGCAGATGAAACAATAATATAATTTCACTGAGAAATTCCTTAAAACTTGTGCAACAAACTAATGTAAATGAGGTATTTTCCTGCTTGTTTTTGATTCATTGTCACCTGTTTATATGTGTATGTGCCATGCACCTGTACCTTATAAAAGGCAAAGTTGCACCTTTATTATCTACTTTGTAATCAGTGAAGATGCTTGACTTATTCTTAGAGACACAGAGACAAATTTGATTGTTGTGTATGTCTTGCTTGTCATAGCAGCTCTGATGCCTAATTCCCTGTGCAGTTACTGATAAAGGCACAAAAGGGTGTGTAATGATTCATTTAAGTGTAATCATCATGTAGAGTTATTCAGAAGTACTGTATTTTTATAGCAGACATGGATCAAGATTGTTTATTACTTGTCACTATTCCAGGCTGCATTACAAGTAGTAACATAAAGGAATGTGTGTTGAAAATGCATGGCCCTAGTTAAACATCCTGACTTGCAGTACCCACATAATTACATTTGAAGTAAAACCTTGCAGGATCAAAAGTTAATCTGACCCCAAATATTCCTATTTTGCATAGCAACATTACAGTTTTACTCATGTAAGTAGTTCTGTATTTAGATCCACGTCTAAGTGTTGTAAGCAGTTCTGTATTTATATCCATATCTGACTTTTATTAATGGGGTCTGCATTGTAATTATATATCAAAGGCGTCATACACAACGTCCCCTAATGCTAGGTTGTGTGAGTGGCTCTCCTAGTCTTCATGAGCAAATGGGAGTTTCAGGCTGAGTTACTGCAATGCTGTGATTTGTAGGATGCAGGAGAATTCTTAGATACCAGTCTGATAGTGCTGCAAGATCGAGACCTCAGCTGTGAGTTTCTACCATGTGCTCCGGAGGACTGGAGAGTCTTGCCTTCCTTCCTTTGTGTTATGTCATCTGTAGTTGTTACAGCACTAACTTGAGATTCAGATGGTATGCAACCTACTCAGCCCCAAGTGTGCAGACACTTCGCCATTCACATCCATATGTGTTTCCTGTTTGAGTCTGGTAAGTCTTTACCTGTATGCCAATGGATGCCCACATGGATGCTGTGTGTCACCATATTGCTCATAAGTATAATCACGGCATTGTTTCTGGCCTCCACCATTCCTATGTACTGATGGAGTTTTTCACATATATTCTGCAGTACTGTAACCATCTCTGCATGGCACTCTGTATCTTGAACCTGAACAATGTCATGGCTCATCTGCTACAGGGGAGTCAAGGCCCTGTGTGTCGATGGAGCTAGCTGTAATAAATACTCTGCCTGGCACACCTTTGCACAGGTGTCTCAGTGGGTACTGCTACCTCTGAAATTGTAGTCTCTTCACAAATATGCTTTTGTTGTTCACAAGACATTGGTTTTGAGCTATGTGGTGCCCCTACTTTCCCTTCAGGCTGCAGTGCTATGTCAACATTGAGTTGGTCATGAGATCCCATGACACTGTTTATGTACTTATATGCTTACTATGGAGGGGGTCCTGAGAGCAAACTTTTCAACTGTGCCACCATGCTCTGGCTGTGTCATGTTATGGCATTATTGTTGACAGCCATTGTGCTCTCAAGATCTGTATGTTTGGCTCAGGTGCTGAGCCTATGAAAGAATAAGATACAAAATGCTTAGACCTTTGCCAACCAAAAATTATTTATTTATAAACATATGTTGGAGACACTTACCATGCAAGCATTGTGAACATTCATGCATGCCCAAAGTAGATAGAGCACCTGGTGAAGAAAGATGTAATGGGTTATATTTACACAGCTATTCTTGGCAGTCTATGCTGGCATGAGATATTGCTGTCAATAATTCACTAACCTTCTTTTTTTTTCCAAAATCTTTTTATTTTAATTTTTCAGATATTAACAGTGATTCATTCAAACAAACACACAAAACAAACATTACATACAAAAAGGAAACATTCAAAAAACTAATAACACAAGAAATATATATACACTATATACAATAGAAGTCACTACATCATCAAATGGAGTATTAAAGGTTTCTAACATCACTTAAGAAAGTGAGGAATAGTATAAGGGACATATTTTATGAAGAAGATAGTATAAGGGACATATTTTATGAAGAGGATAAATATAGGAATTCAACCACTTATTATACTTAATGTAATTAGGGAATACAATTAGACATATTAAAAGGAAAAAGGGAAAGAAGAGAAAAAAAAAGAAAAATAAAGAAAAAACTAAAAACTGGTTGTAATGTAGTTATTGCATAATATAAATTTGTATTAGCATGTCAGTGTACAGACTATCTTTCTTTGTTAAGAATTACATCTAGTAAGTAACCCCAATATTTCTGGTAATACTGTTTCTTTTTTGTTTTTGTATAAACTAGTTTGTGAGATGAGATATATTTAATAGCAAAACCTTCCCATGTAATTGGAGATGTGACATTTCAATTTTTAGTGATATAAAATTTAATAAGGGCACACATCATGATAAGGACATTTTTTTTATTTTTGGAAGATGAGTCATGTTAATATGCAGTATAGCTATCTCCCATGACAGGGTTGATTTTTCATATCCCATCTTCTCTAACCTAGCTGTTAAAGAGCACCATAGGTTGTATACCTTGTTATATTTCCACATGACATGGAGAATATCTGCAGTTTGGTTTGGGCAGTGAGGACATATAGGCGAGGAGTTGGAATTGAACTTATTTCGTTTTGATGGGGTATAGTATACATTGTTATTTATCATAATTTGTGTATATAGCAGCTTCTTAAAAGGAAATAATTTTATTGCATTCTCAATGGCCAGTCTCTTATTTTCATCTGTCAGAGATTGTTTTTTTTTTCTTGCCAATAGTTTGAAAATAATAGAGAATTCCGGTGTTTTATATTCATTACAAGTTTATATGTCCTAGAAATTGTTTTCCCTTTCATCTCGAGGTTTTCTATTATTAGTTTTACTAAGTTAATATCCTACAAGTCGACTTGTGTTTGTGAGAATTTAGCATTTATGAAATAATGGATTTGGGTAAGAATAATAGTATATTCCTTAGTAAGATTTAGTTCTAGTCTTATTTGTTGTATATTGGATTCTCTCCATTGGTATATTTCCCATACTGTGAGATCTTTTATCAGAGGGTAATTTGTTAGATTTAAGGGTTTATTGTTTACTAGTAGGTTGGGATTTAGGTGGAGTGGTTGTATAAAGGCAAGAGCATCTAATAATTGCAATGATTTAAATAATTTCTGTGTAGTAAGAATCATGTATTTAATTAGTGGGTGTATATTCTTCGTGAATATGCCATTTTGATTTAGGTTTTAAAATGGTAGGGATTTGCTGTTATACCCAAGGGATTTCAATTGTTCAGACCAGATTTTGGTCCATTGGGGTGTCCAGGTATTTACATACGGGTCATGACTTATTATCTGTATTAGTTTGTAGACAGTAATTATACTATAATAGAGTTTGAAATCAGGTAACCCCAATCCCTCTTTATCTTTGGAAAGTACAAGTTTGTCATATTTAATTCTAGTGGATTTGTGGTACCATAAGAATCTTGATATAGCTTTTTCTATATCAAGGAAGATTTTTTGGGGGACTATTCGAAAAAGTAGCATTTAGTTGAAAGAGTATTCTCTGTAAAAGGTTCATCTTAACAGCACTAGCTTTTGAGAGTAATGACATATTAATATTCTTCCACCTATTGATATCACTTTCAATACTGGTCCATGTATGCAATAGGTTATTCTTTATCATATCTTAAAGTCAGGAGTAAATATTATTCCTAGGTATTTTATCTAGTAACTTATCTTGATCTCACTCATGGGAAAGTAAAATTCCTTACGATTTATAAGATTCATGGGAAATATGTGGGATTTGTTTAGATTTAAATTATAGTTAGAGATTTCACAGAACTCATCTATAGCTTTAAGTATTTTTGGGAGGTCAGTAGTGGGAAGTTGAGAATATATATTTAAGTCATCAGCAAAATCAGAGAATATAAGATTTGTATTAAAAATTCTAGGTATGTGATGGAAGTTTTTTTTGTGAAAGAAACAGGAGAGGTTCTAGATAAAGATTAAAGAGGTATAGGGAAAGAGGACAACCTTGTCTTGTACCATTGGATAATAGTATAGGGTTAGTTTTGAGATTATTTATCTGAATAGTGGTAGAAGCTTTCTGATATAGAAACTTATTTATCCTTATGAATTCCTGAGGAAAACCATATAAAGGCAATATATTAAATAGGAAATGTAAATTAACTCTATCAAAAGCTTTGGTTGCATCCGCCATGAGGACATACTTGGGGCATTTGTCACTGTTAAGAAGTCTGATAAGAGCATCTAAAAGGAGAGTGTTATCACTTGTTTGCCTGTTTATAATAAAATCCATTTGTTCTTGGGAAATGATAGAGGGAGTGCATTCTTAAGTCTATTTGCTATAACATGAGCTAGGATCTTAAGATCAGTATTTATCAGGGCTATTGGTCTATAGTTTGCTGGATCTGTTGGGCCAGAATTCAGTTTTGGAATTAGTACTGTTTTGGAGTTATTTAAATAATTATCGGTTATTCCATGTTGTATTATAAAGTTGAAAACTTTTAATAATACTTTGGAAATAGGTTCCATTAATAGTTTATAAAATTCAGAGGTGTAGCCACCGGGCCCAGAGGATTTACCCAGTTTGAGTTTGTTTATTGCAGCTTTTTATCTCATTTAGTTGCAGGGGTGTTTTAGGAGTTTTTTTATCTTCCATAAGTTGTGGAAATTTTATATTATGTATAAAATCACCAAAATTGTCTGTAGATGGTGATAAGGGTGTGTTGTATAGTTTCTTATATATGTCTTCAAATGCATCTACAATATCTTGGTCCTTGTGCTTCACCAATCCTTCATACACTATTTCTTTGATTCTCGGTGGGCCATTTTTTATGTTAATTAGTCTAGCTAGGAATTTTGAAGGTGTTTATGCCCATTCTGAATATTGATATATTGACCTTAATTCTAACAGGGAGATATTTTCTAGATAGTGTTTCTGTAATTGCTTTTGCCAGTCTATTACATTTTCCTCCAGGTCTTTAGAGTATTTTTTTCTGAAGTTCTAATTCAGTAATATTTATTTGAGTTTCTAGTTCCTTTTTAAAGTTATTGTACTTTTTTTTGCACCATGCAGATTTTTGGATAATTATACCCCTAATGACTGCTTTGGCAGCTGCCCATTGTATATCATAAATAATTTGAGCAGATATAAAGTCATTTTGAAGTTGGGCTATGACATTCTGGATTTCCTGTGCTGTTTCTTGGTTTTGAAAGATTTTAGGATTTAATGTCCAATTATTGAAATAGGGAACATTTTGTTTATATGTTTGAAAATTTATTAAGAGACTGATTTTTGAATGGTCTGAGATAGTTCTAAGTGATACAGCATAATTTAGTCTGTTCAAAAGCAATGATTGGGAAATTAGAAAAGCATCTATTCTGGACCAGGTGTTATGAGTGACTGAGACGAAAGTGAATCTTGATATTGTTTCATCATATTGGAATTTAATACAGGGGTCAGTTAGTTCAAAAGTATTTTGTAATTCTTCAAGTGCTATAGTGGTATGTTGCGACTGCCTATTTTCATTATGTGATTTATCTTTGTCTAGATTTAATAAAGCATTCCAGTCCCCATCAATGATATAAAAATGATTTGGGTGGTTAGCTAGTATATTAAAGATTTCATAAATGAAGAGATGTTGATTAGAACAGGGGCTATATATATTAAGAAAGAGTATAGGTTTATTTAGAGTATATTTGCTAGTAAATAATACCCATCTTCCATTAGAATCAGCTTTAAAAGAAGCAATTTCTCCCTGGAAAGATTTATTTATTATAATGACTATTACTAACCTTCTTGTATGCCAGACTGTGGCTCCTACAGTGGTCTGAAATTACTGGTCTCCATACTGCCTCTGATGATTCCTGTGGCATCATCTATGTCATACTCATCATCCATATGGAGATAAGGTATTCCTCATCTGGTGTTAATTGCTAGAGCATGGAAGGGCTGTAGGCAATTGTATGCTGCCAGGCTTATGTCTTTGCACATTCCAGCAGGCCATTTGCTCTTTTCCTACACTGTGGCAATGTGTGGTTTCTTGCCTTGACATCATTGATATTGGCCACTACTTGATTCCATGATTTAGCTCTCTATGCCTGCCTTGCCCCCCCCCACTTCTCAAACAGACATTTGCCATATATCCCGAGAGCAGCTATTGGGATGCTTTTCTCTTCATGTGTGATGTTGTCTCTCTAGTGTCTTGATCCCTTATGGTGTGACATGTTGTAACATTAAATCATTAATGTATAGCCACAGTTAGACCTGATTTACACACAACACCCACAGTGAAATAGTTTAGTACTGGATATTAACAAAGTGTACGGAGTGCTGTTTTAATTTTCAACAGTTTCCATTTTCAGTATTTATAAATGTAGTATTACCGTGACCATGGTAATTCATTTAATGCTGCTGCTCTTTTCTCTGTAACCCTTATAAGAGGCAGAAAGTTAAAAATAGTACACAACTGTCCAACAAAATTGCTCCTTATATTTTCCCTCTGCAGTAATTCTTATAATTGTAACAAAAATAAATAAACTTGACATACCTCACCAATACATAAATGCTTCTGATAAACTGATCATAATGAATTTTACTAATCATAGTGATTTTCTAATAATTTCCAAGTATTAAAATTTTTCCTTATTCCTTTGAATTTGTTCATGCTTTTTCCAGATTGTTGATGATAAGTTAGGCAGGTTAATCTGGAAGACTTAACGTTTGTTGGCATAATTTCAGGATGATTTATGAAGTTCCTATGCAAATGAAGCCAAGTTGAGCTGAAGTCTGTGAATTGCATCATTGTACAAGTGTGTATCACGTTCATTGGTGGCCTCATCTTGTCAAAGTGTGCTCTGCTGAGGGGTGCAGACCACAGAGATGAGTATCAGCACTTAGCAGATTTTAAGCATAGTGAAATATGCCATACCTTTTCAATATGTATACAGTATATTAACGGTCAGAAGAAATGAACTCTAATCTGGTGCAACTGTGTACCTAAGACCAAAATGAAACCTTACAAAATACTGTCACCAATTTCCACACCTGAAAAGGAAACTGATTCTAAGCAAGCTAGAACTTCTAAATAGCAAGAACATAGCAGATCATCAACTGAATCCAAACCAGAACAACTCTTTGCTCTTGAAGATTTGAAAGAAAAATGCTTCAACCTCTACAATCAGCCACCCAACAATGTACAGAGCAGGTAAAAGCACTTGGTACAATAAACCAAATAACCAGCGGATTAGAAATTATGGAATCTAAAATCATGGAAAATTAAGTTAGAACTGAAAATCTTCAAGTAAACTTCCAGCCTAATACCTGTACCATACAAAAGATCTCTTGTATGGTACAGGATTTAGAAGCAAAGAATAGATGAAATAATATACCTGTTTGGGGACTGTCAGACAAATATGAACAGGTTAATTTATTGGAAACCCTGCAACAAATTTTTGGGGAACTTCTAGACAACCAAACAGTAGTTAATCAAATCATTATCTAAAGAGCTCAATGAACAACTTCCATTCAGATAGCATGACAAATGTATGTGAAATTGTTAAACTATCAAGACATATACAAGATTTTGGCTGAAGCTAAAAATTTTTTTTGTGTTGGAATAACAATAAAATCACATTTTCTCAGGATGTACCACTTCAAATCAGAAAAGACCATTAGAAAATGGTGCCCTTCTGTTCATACATAAGCTTCAAGAAAATAAAATTTCAAATGAAATATCCTGTGACTTTGCTTTTCCAACATAATTGTAAGAAATACACTGTTAATTCATTCAAGGAAGCTAAGCAGATGTTTAATAACATATTGAATTGCTCCCCGACTTGAATACTTCAATGCGTGGAGTTTTAAAATGCATTCTATACTTCAACAGGTAAAAGTCATCCTGTTTTGTTTGATAACTCTAACCATTGGGGAGAAACTCTTAAGTGAGTTTATGATGGCCTTTATTTAATGTGTATTCTGACACCTAATATGGTTTGCATTTGAGAGTTTTTGGAATGTTATTGCTCTGCATTTTTCCACCATAATGGCGTGACGTATAACCTTATTATGAATCTAAGACTGTTATCAAAGAGTATACTATACATTTGATAAAAGTGTTAGTTCGCTTACAGAAAATTAAGTTTGAATGTATGCATACAGGCATCTCTGTTGGCTTAAACTTGCTCATTGCATAGAAAATATGTTTTGCTTGGAAGATGGTCACTCCATTTCTTCCTTGGTGTTGAAGTCTCCTTAGTCCTGTATAGATCAACCATTATTTCAGTGGCTTCATCAGGGGTTGTTCCTTGGTGGTCACTCAAATGTGAAGTTAATAGAATGGTGTGTCTGCTTTCGAAGAAAAGTATTGTACAGTTAGAAATCCAAACAATTCAAACAAATCTAATGGTAGCAGCTGGTGCCATTTTGTTCATACCTAAATGAGAAAAAAAAATAAAACTTTAAATGAAGCATCCAGCAACTTTGATTTTCCAGCATAAAGGTACTTATATTGTTTGATCAGTCAAAAATGCTAAACAGGCTTTTATAAATGCCTTCAATTGTTTGACTGGGACACTCAAACTAATGGAGTTTGGTCAGATGTTTGCTAGGTGTACTGATAGACATGAACCTGTTTTGTTTGGTACTTTTCAATCTCTGGTGGAGAAACATTTAAAGGAAGCTTTAAATGAATCTTTATTTTATTTTTGTAAGAGTACATCCTGGCATCCAATCTGCTTTGATGCTGTTAGTCATTGGAACATACATGGTCTGTATTTCCTGGGACTGAGCAGACTAATCATGTCCACTTCCCTTTGAGTGGATTCTGGTGATATTTTGTTCAAATAATGTTTAGTCTGTGGACTGGAAGTTTGAACAGGACTCGATCCTTCCTTGTTGATCATGCAGAGGTGGATTTATCATGAATCTATGACTAACATCAACAGTCTTACAATACATTTGTCAAATACTCAATTGTATTTCTTGTGACTGAACAGAATAATCATTTTCACTTCCATTTGAGCAGAATTTAATTATTTTGTTCAACTACTGATTAGTCCATGGGCTGGAGATTTGAGCAGTTCTTGTTTATCCCTTATCGATCACGCAGATGTGACCTTATCATGAATCTATGACTGCCATCAAGGGTGTTACGATACATTAACCAAAAATTCTATTGTATTCATAGTATATTGATTCTATGCACATTCATCTTGATATATGACCTAGTTAGAAGTTGAGAGTTATTAGTCTGGTTAGGTAATGTACTCATTAAATGAGAAGCCAGTTTTATCCATGGTTTATTTGATGCTGAATTTGGAGCCATTATATCCTTATAAAGACTGATCCTAAGACATGAGGCTAACCTAAGGGTTGTTCCTATTTAAACATCCAGATGTGGCATAATTATCAAACTCTCATCATGGGGCACTTTTATTATAGAAATTAGCATTATATGTGAATTTATATACCTTTCTGATTGATCTTGAAATCTTACAGCTGTAGCAATGATGACAAATTTATTTATACCATGTGTAACAATAGTGTTAAAAGGCTATTTATTAATGGCACTTCCTATTATATCTTAACATTTCATGCCTTATGTAAGAATTATAATATGGCAGCTGTGTGATGGGGTAGTTAGTGTTTTAGAACAGTTTGTTCTTACTTGCTCCCAAATGGAGAACTATTGTATTAATTATTCTATTATTTCTACACATTGTAGTAAGGGTTATATAACAAAGTCTTATTCTAAGATATTTTGTATTCAGTACTCCTTGCTTGACCTAGCTAAGTTTTCTTCCTGGTGTATGATAGTTGTGGTTAGGCATGGGTTTGTTTCAGGAAGAGTTAAATGTCACTTGCCTATACTGTTAAGTTCTTTCCTTTTCTTTGATATTGTTTTGTTGTATGTCAAGTTAATCTTAATTAAATTTCAACCTAGAAATTATAAATTGACTATATGTGGATAACAGAATCTTGGAATATTAAAGGTCTACAATTACTTAAAAAGAGGAATTTTTTCTGTAAATCTAAAGCTGAAATTATATTTATACAAGAGACACACATGACATCAAGTCAATGGTCCCAAATTACTAAGAAAAGATGGGTTAATGCTGTTATAGGATAAGGTTACAAAGCAAATAGTTCAGGCATTGCCATTATAATTAAAAAAAATCTTTCAAATATTCAATAATTCATTATAATGCTGGCTCTGATGGAAGATGTTGTTATTTAATTGGTAATGGAGTTTTTGGATAAACCTGCATTATTATCAAACATTTATGTTCCCTGTAATGGACAGCAAAGCTTTGTCATAAAATATTAAACCATTTTCCCAGCCATTGCTATCTTGTTCACGGGGATCAGAATGCAATGGCAGAGCCAAATATAGATAGAACAAATAAGAATAAAGTGTGCAAAGATTATGGGGCCAAGGGCATTACTGAATTAAATCAGACATCAATCTATTTGATCATTTTAATTTTCAAAGGGATAACAGCCTAATTAAAAAAATATACATATTATTTTTTGTGTCACAAATCTTGGTCTAGAATTTACTTCTTTTTGATATCAAAAGTATTTTTAAACTTTGATTAAACTTTCATTATTGAACCCAGATTCTTTTCAGACCATTCAAAAATTTCCCTTTGCATTAATTTGTCCAGCTTTTTTCAGAATAGAAAATAGAGTTAATAACTGGACATTAGATCCTAGTTTGCTCCAAAAAGATGTAAAAAGGAAATCTCTTATCTATTACAAAATGTTCTTCAAAATGGCTTCAATTCACAAATTCCTTTGGATATCCAATGGGCAGCTCTTAAGTCTCAAATCAGAGGAATAATTATAAGTAAAGCCACTTTTTATAAGAAACTATTCAATCTAAAAGAATTTGAATTAAAAGTGAAAAATCAATAGACTAGAGCATGATCTACAAACTAACTTTGATAACAAAACTGTGAAACGTATAGGTGACCTCCAAAAGGAACCTTATATGCCAAATATTAAACAACAATAATTTTATGAAATGAAAACCTTAGCAAGATACTTTGAATGGGTGAAAACATGTTCTAAATTCCTAGCAAGAATAATAAAAACTATAACACTCCACCTTTGATAAATGAGATCATATATCAGAACAAATGTTTCAAAACTAGAGAAGAAATCATGGACATTTTTGTGCAAATTGATAGGTTTATAGGTTCATAGGTAGGTACTAGGCTATTGGCCCTATGGGCCTATATAAGCCTAGCCAAAAAGGTACCCTGGCTTTCGCCACCCAAGAAAATTATTTTCCTGTGCCCCTGTCAAGCAGAGCCACAGAAGTGATCCCCAGGGTGAATTTCCTATTTCCCATCCAATCATCAAGATTTTTCTTGAAGAGTACTAATGAGGAGCTCTATTTAACATAGATAGGTAGTCTGTTCTAGAGTATGTGAAGTCTCTGGGACAGGAATCTATTCGTCCAGCATGTTCTGTTTATTGTGGTGACAAGGTTTAGGTCACTAGAGTGTGTAGCTAAGAGGGATTGGGATTTCTTTAAGTAGAGCATGTCCAGCAGCTCTGGGTTTGACATAGCTTTGTATGTTAGGCAGAGATTGCCTCTGAGTAGGCAATATGCAATGGAGTAAAGCTGGAGTTTGTTGAGTCGGTCTGCGTAAGGCATCTGTTTGAGGCCAGTAATCCTCTTTGTGAGGTATTTCTGTGGCCTTTCCAGTTGGTGTAGATGTCTTGTGAGGTACATACCAAAAGGGGCATTGTACTCTATAATAGGTCTAATGAGTGATGAGTAGAGGGGAACAATGACCTCTTTTTTTTCTGGATGAGAAACCTTTTGTGATGAGGTGTGCTACGTAGAAGGATTTCCTGACCACTGTGGCAATGGGATTATCAAAGGAGAGACTACTGTCCACCTGTGTCCCAAGGTATCTTATCACACTTTTGGTGTTAAGTAGACTGCCGCCTATATGGTAGTTCATGGGTGCAGAGTTTTTACCAAAGGAGATGACAATAAACTTTTTGGCATTGCACTTGAGGCCATGGCTTTGACACCAAGCATCTGTCCCAGTGAGGCCCTTTTGTAGGATGTCCACATTGTTAGGAGTTTCAATTATGACTCCTAGTTTGCAGTTATCTGTGAACTTAGTTAGCCAAAGATCTTCTGTGTTAGCCTGTACTTTAAAAAGTAGATACCAAACAGGAGAGGACCCAGGACTGAACCCTGTGGTACTCCATTTGTCACCGGTCTGAAGTCTGATTTGGAGTCTGCTACTTTCACAGTGTGGGTTCTGTCAGTAAGCCAGTTGGCAACCCATCTTGTGACATAAGGATTTATACCTAGTTTAGTGAGTTTATCTATAATTCCAGAGTGGGGGGTGGTGTCGAATGCCTTGGTGAGATATAGATAGGCTGTGTGAACCAACTTACCCTCATCTATACTAACCGTTATGAAGATCATAAGCTTAATTTCTTTAATCAAGAGTTAGAAAGGTTCTTAGGAAATCTATCCTTTTCAAAACTTCATAGGACTCAACAAGATAATATCACTGCACCCTTTCATCAACAAGAAATCATATATATTATTAACAACCTTAAATTGGGTAAAGCACCACATCCAAATGGTTTAATAGCTACTTTCTACGAAATGTTTGCTCAGCCAATTTCTAAAAATGTACTATATGTATTTAATTATATAAGTAATAATGGTATTTTTGACTTCCATATGAATAATTCGAAAACAATTCTCATCCCTAAATCAAATATGGATCTTAGAGATCCCACAAATTATCAACTATATCACTTATTAATATTGTATCAAGATTTTTGCTCTAATTCTAGCAAACAGACTGAAGCCTATCTTGCTGCAAATAATATCACCTTTTCAATTGGGTTTCATGCATTCTAGACAAACTTGCGATCATACAATAACATTAGACACACTAATTTTTCTACCTAAACATTATAGCTAACCTTAGTTTTCGCTTGCCTTAGATGCCTCAAATGCATTTGATAGATTAAGCTTAAATTTTCTCTTCATAGTTCTGGCACACACTGGTTTTCCACTTGCTTTTATTAAACTTATAATAATTCTTTATTTAAATGCATATACTTCTCTACTTATTAATAACATTTTCTCGTCCCCAACTAAGATAATAAATGGTACAAGACAAGGTTGCCCCCTTTCATTTTACTTATTTTATATCCATATGGAACCTCTCTTCTTAACACTAGCTCAAAATATGTATCACGTAATACCAGAGATTTGTAGAATTCCCATACCTTTTACCACTTTTTCTGGATAATCTAGATCTATATTTTACATGGCCTAATATGGATTTATCTAAAATTTTCCATAGTGTTGAATTTTTTTTCTAAATTATCTAACTTCAAAATAAATTTACTTAAATTCTCCAGCTTTCCTTTTAATCCTAATTATGGTTGGCTTGAAATTATTCCTGGCTTATCAATTAAAATTAGCAATTCATCAAAGTATCTGGGTGTTTCATCACAACTGTACCTCTTTTTAAAAATAATGTGGCAAAAATGTGGCCAAACATTGAAAATGGTATTACAAATTGAAATAAACTAAATATCTCTTTGATTTCCAGTGTAGCTATCATTAAGATGAATATATTACGAAACATTTTTATTTCAATTTAATTCAGTCAACCCAACAATTAATCAATTTTTTTGCAATATCAATTCTAAACTTGCTAAGTTTATATGGTTCCCAAAATTGGTTAGAACTGGTTATAAAAAGCTAATTCATCCTAAATGCATTGGGGGGTTGTCTTTTGGATTTTAAATTATATTATGATATAATAAATTCTAATAAAATAGCAGAATATAATCCAGAATCCTCTCTGTGGACCCCTCCTTTGGTAAAAATATGGTATAGAATGAAAATGTTGACCATAAGAGAGAAGAACTGGAAACAAAATTGAATCAAACACATCTATGACCCAAAGAAAGAAGAGACCTAAACGATGATTTTTTTGCACTTTAGTTCTTTAATATACAGAACTTGTTCAGAAAATAAAGTAAGGATTGCACTGATATAAATACAAGTGATTAGATATGAAAAACACCCCCAAAAGTAGATTGAACATTACAGAGATTACAGCAGGCAATAAGGATTAAAGTTTTCATTTAAAGTGTCCAATGATTATTGGACTAACTAGATTCCATGGTAAGAGTAGGTGGAGCTAATTAACTGTACCACAGTAATGCACATTTGATATTGATGTTCTCATTAAGATGTGGGGAGAAGCCTGCCCCTAAAAGCAGCTGCCATCATAGCTCTTTAACTTCAAGTAGAGTGTCCATGTCCCCTATGAACAAATTTACATGGTCAAGTATAACAAATCTGAAACATTTAAAGTCTGTGCAAAAGGAACTGTGCTTGGCTAAAACATTTATAAAATATTGGTGCTATATAGCTGCAGAGTGTTCCTTTATGTGGTTGGACAACTTTCTGATGATTTTGCCTATGTAAAATGAAAAACAGGAAGAGCAGATGCAAGTATACACTATAGGTTCATAGCTTCATAGGTTCATATTAGGCTAACTGCCCTAGGGCATTTATAAGCCTAGCCAGAGTATGTTTGGCTTTTGCCACCCATTTTAAATGAATTTTGCTATGCCCTTTTTCGAGGTTAGTATACTGTGCCTCTGTCTAACAGTGACACAGAAGTGATACCCGGGGTAAACCTACGATCTCCCATCCACTCATCAAGATTCCTCTTGAAGAGAGTCAATGAGGGACTCTGCCTAACCTGGACTGGGATTCTATTCCAGAGTGAAGGGAGCCTCTGGGTTATGAATCTGTCCCTCCAGCATGTCCTATTTATTTCAGTGCTGAGGTTCAAGTCTCTCGAGCCCGTAGCTTGATGGGATTTGGATTTTCTGAGGTGCAGCATGTCCATTAATTCCGGGTTGGACATGGCTTATATGTCAAGCACAGATCGCCTCTGAGCAGGTGGTGTGCCACTGAGTAGAGCTGGAGTTTCTTTAACCAGGCAGCATACGTCATTTGTTTGAGCCCTTTGATCCTCTTGGTGAGGTACTTTTGGGGTCTTTCCAGTTGCTGCAGGTGTCTGGTAAGGTACATCCCAAAAGGGGCATTGTACTCAATTATGGGCCTGATGAGGGATGAGTAAAGAGGCACGATGACCTCCCCTGATCTAGATGTAAATCCCTTCATGATTAGGTGGGATATATAAAATGTTTTTCTAACCACTTTTGCCACGTGGTTTTCAAATGAGAGATTGCTATCAACTTGGGTCCCCAGGTCCCTAATTACTTCTTCCATACTTAATGGATTACCACCTATGTGGTAATTTGTGGGCACTTTGTTTTTGCCAAAGGGGATGACTATACACTTTTTGGCGTTTAGCTTGAGGCCATGGCTCTGACACCAGTTGTCTGTTTCTATGAGGCCCTTTTGTAGGATGCTTGTGTTGGCTGGAGAGTCGATTATGGTGCCCAGTTTGCAGTCATCTGCGAAAATGGTCAGCCACAGTCCTTCCTTGTTGGCCTGTATCTCCGAAAAATATATACCAAACAAGAGAGATTCCAGGACTGAGCCTTGTGGGATGCCACTTGTAACTGGTTTGGAGTTTGACATGGCTCCAGCAATTCTAACCATGTGGGTTTTGTCCTTGAGCCAGTTTACAACCCATCTAGTGACATAGGGTTTATATTTAAGCTGGTGAGCTTATCTATAATGCCCGAGTGGGGTATTTTATTGAAGGCTTTTGAGAGGTCCAGGTAGGCTGTGTGGACCACCTTCCCCTCGTCAATGGCCTTGGTGACTGTTTCAAAGAAATCAACCAGGTTTAAGAGGCAGGATCTGCCCTTAACAAAGCCGAACTTGGTAGGATCCAGTGTCTGTAGGTCCCCAATATCTTTATTTATGAGGTCCATGATGATCCTTTCCATAGCTTTGCAGACCAAGCTAGTCAGGCTTATGGGGCGATAGTTTCCAGGATCCGTTGAGGCACCACCTTTGTGGAGAGGGACCACTGTTGCTGTACGCCACTCTTTGGGTACATATCCTGTGGTAAGGCTGAGATTGAACAGTAGTTTTATGTTTGGGTTTAGCTCTTCTTGGAGTTCATGTAGGACACAGCCGGGACACCATCTGGTCCCATTGATGCTGTGTTTTTGCTTTGGAGAGGGCAGCTCTTACCTGAGCATCTGAGATGTCAGGTCGGCAGCACTCTGCTGGGATAGATATTTGCCCTTTTGGTGGGGAGAGGAGGAGAAGTTTGCTGAACCTGTCAGCTAGGATGTTGGCAATGTCTGTGGGTTCAGTGTATTTTTTGTCATTTTGGACTAATTCTGAGCATATCTGGGAATTCCCACCCAGGTTCCTAACATAACTAAAGAAAGCCTTGTGATTATCCTTAGTGTCCTGTGCAATTTTTCTCTCAAAGCTGGCCTTAGACGATTTTATGAGTGCCCGTAGTTTTTTGCTAATACTGATCAGAGATGCCTTCACTTTTTGGGATTTTGCTCTATCATGTAGTAGCTTCCTCCTTCTATTGTATAGTTTGTTTATGGCTGGGGTCCACCAGATAGGATGCCTGCCTTTGGAGGATTGGGTCTTGGTTTTATTTGGGATTGCATGATCCATGCATTCCTGAAGGTGTTCATAGAATGCGTTTATAAAGGATTCTGCAGTCTGGGCCGTATCTTCCACAGGCCCGGGGGCTTTGAAGGATTCCACCTCGGTTTTGAGGAGTGTGAAATTTGCTTTAGAGAAGTTTTTCACTGTGGTTTTCTGGGAAGGGGGTGGAGTCGGGATGTGAATATCCAGTGAGATTAGTTTATGGTCTGATCTTACCAGTGAGGGATACACTTCTGGTCTGGAGCATAGAGCCCCCATGTTGATGATGATCAGGTCCATTCTCCTCTTGTAGGAGTGGTATCAAGTTGTTCCATAGCATTTGAGTTTATAAATTCTAGGAACGTTTGGACTAGGGTTTTGGAGCTAGAGTAATGCTCCCAGTCTATGTTTGGGTAGTTGAAGTTGCCCAATATAATGGTGTTTGGAGAGACCTTCATATTTTCCAGTGTTCTTAGGAAGGCTGAGTGGGGTTCCTGGGTTTGGGAGGGTGGCCTGTAGCAGGCTGTAAACTGGAAGGCAGTTTTACCCACTGTTAGTTGCACATGGATAGTCTTTGATGCTTCGTGCTGTGCCACCAACCTGGAGGTGTGGGCATCTTTGACGAATATTGATACGCCCCCTCCTTTTGTGGTTCAGTCCAAGTTTTGGGGCCAAAAAGCATGTTATGAGGTACAACCTGGTAGTGCTGGGGTGCTCTCGGGAGCCTTGAACCAGATTTCTGTTACTGCACAGATATCGATGTTCTCCATGCTAAGGAGAGTTTCGAGTGCGTGCATCTTGAGGTTTAGAATTCTGGTGTTGAGTAGCATTACTCTTAGATTCTTATCCCTTGTGATACCTATGGAGGTGGGTTTGTCTCTTGAGCCTTGCCTAAAAAAGGCACTATGGGGGTGGCAAGAGCTTTTGCCAATATCCAAAAGCCCAGGGGTGACAGGTGCAAGCCGTCCCTAGCGAAGCATCGTGGCTTGTTGAGCATGTCATCCCAGGCTGACAGGCATTGGATCCCCTATGAATGACACCAATACTTAATCCAATTGTTGAAACTGATCATCGTGTCTTCATACTGTGGCATCATTCTTGGTGAGGGTAAGGTGCTACTCAAGGTCAGGGTCATACCGGCCTGGGCTACATGCTCAGACAGCTCCTCTATGCCTCTTTTCATGTAGTCCAGGGAGGTACGTCTCAGGTCATTCACACCAGCATGGACAATGACTGAGACATATTTGTACTTGCCTTGGAGTGACCTGAGTGCTTGTGTTATGTGGCGGATCCTAGTGCCCAACAGGCAGCTCACCGTGACCTTCTCCTTGTTCAGCTTGGTGAGCGGGATGTCAGTGTGCCTGACAGTAGAGTCACCTATTACAAGTGTATCAGGTGTGTTGTTTAGCCTTAAGGGCTGTGACTGTTCGGCACACTGGCTTTGTGAGCTATGTGTTGCATGTGTTTTGTCTTGGGGTAGCGGTTGCTTGGGCGTCTGCTTTGGAGGTCTCTGCTGCTTAGGCAGATTTTTATTTAGAGCCTCCGAATATGTTTTTGTGTGTTTATGTGTTTGGTTTGCTGTCGTGGTAGGTCTATGTGAGACTGGAATTGTAGTGAGTGTGGTTTCCTTCTCCTCCTGACTGGTTACGCCATTACTGAGTTGAGAGAGCTTAGGCTCTAGTTTGGCTATATGGTTGCATCTCTCACATGTGTTGGAATTTGTTGGGAGGAGGAGAGGGTTGTCTGTGTACATGAGGCAGTTGTAACATTGCCTCAAGATTCCCAGATTCACCAGCTGCTATGTATTAGCTGTTGCAATGAAAATGTTTGGTGAGGGTTATTGTGTAGTTGCAGTGCTTGATGGTATAGTGGGTGATGCCAAAAATGTACTTGCAGGCTATGCATGAATTGCAAGGAAACATACATGCTGTGTTAGGTATTGCTGGGGTGGGTGCAAGTGTGAGGATGGTGTCATGTAGTTCAAAATTACATTGGAGAGTATGAGTTTTTTTAAACTGAACAAGGGGCAGCTGCCTAGCAATTGGAAGAGTTCTCTGTTGCTGTGGATAATGCTCTAGTTGTGTGAAATAATGTTCCACATCTGGAACATGTCTTGACTAATGGGGAGGGGGAAACTGGAGACAAAATCCTTTTCAGTGGTGTCTTTTGGTTTGCTGACAAACCCTGAGGTAAGTAAAGGTTTGAACTTGGTAGGCCAAGCATCACTAACTTTTCAGAGGATCCTTTCTAAGAGAGTATTAGGGTAGTTTTTGGCCAAGAAGAGATTTCTAAGGAAAGAGCATTCCTCCTGGAAGGTTAGGTCATTGCTAATAATCCTGGAGAGGCAGGTGAATTGGCCTCATGCAACATTCACCTTCATAAAGGGTGGGTGCTGGCTAGAGTAATCCAGGACGTTGTTCCTGTAGGTGCTTTTCCTATAGATATTGCAGGAAAAACTGAGTTGATCTGGCACTAGGGACATTTTGGTGTCTAGGAAGTGGACCATAGTGCCAATGCCAGAAATAGTGAAGGATAGAAAGTCAATGCTATTAGAAAGAGTGCTGATAAAGTCTTTTATCTTACAAAGTGACTCCTGCCAGATGAAAAACTATCCTCTATATAGCACAGTATTTTCTGGTGTATTGGAAGATTGGGATGTGGATCAGTGTGTCTCAGATTCCCAAGATCAAAGGACTATGTTTGCATAAGCAGGGGCCATTTTGGACCCCATGACAACTCCACGCTGTTGGAGGTATATTTTGCCATTAAAGAGGAAGAAATTGTTGGACCGCACTGCTGAGATTTTTTTATATTTGCTGTGTATGAGGAGAAAGCGGCATTAGAGAACTTGGCCCTCATCAAGGGGTATGCTTCTATACAGAGCAGTAATGTTGAGGGTGACCAACAGCCTGTCCTCTGTGGTGACCTGATAATTGGGTGGGTCACTTAGAAAAGCCCACGAGTCTTGCAAGTAAAAGGGGGTGGATTGTACCCCTGGGTTCAACTTGCTGTTAATGAACTCAGAGATTTTTTCTATTTTAGTTTTGTGATTGGACACAATGAGCCTGAACAGAGTGTTATTTTGGTCCTTGTGAAACTTCAGAATACTGAAGAGTTTTGTCCAAGTGGGGGTTGGGGACAGTGAGGAAGATATACTCTTCTTGTGTAAGTTTACTAGCATGCAACTGCTCAAGCAAAAGATTTTCAACAATGGCAAAATTATCAAACACTTCAGAAACAGAAGCACATTTGTAAAACACATTGTCAGCAAGTTCAGCTTCAATTTTAGCAATGTAGGCTTGTTATTCCATGACTACAATACGCTTTTATGATGCAGAGTGAGTGGTCATTGCTAAGGTCCTTTATGAGTCTCATTTCATGTATAGTGAGGTTGAACCATTTATTATTGCTACTGTTGTATAGTAAGTTTCTTAGGTCACATTCGCAAACTTTTAAAAAAACATTGTGTATTGTCCAAAACTGGATTTAAAATACTCCTTTTCCTGTGAGACAGTAATAGGGCTGGATTGGTGGCTTTGTCCTATAGTGGTTGCTTGAGGTTTAGTTTCCTTAAAAATAGTCTCAGGTCAAGGAGGACATCCATAAGGTAAGCCCTCTGGACTGGGATAAAGGTGAAACCTTTACTCAAGACTTTAAGATGTTCGGTGGAGAAAGGTCTGGAGGTAAAGTTAAAAATAGCACAGGGGTACATAGCTGTGCTGTGTGTGGTTAAGGTTAATTTCATCTCCTCCTGCATCTGCTTATCCCTCTCGCCCAAGAGCAGCAGATTGATGTGTGGTTTCTTCCCCTGTAACTCCTGGCTGGAAATAAAAAATTGGCACTTTGGTTGGCAGTCATAGTAGCTTTATCATGGTTTAGGCTGGCTTCAGGTAGGATGTGGAAGGACATGGTGGTCAGTGGAGGGAAATCTTCTAGAATGACATGGCTGGGCTGGTGGTGTTGTTTGGATGTCTAGAGCCCATCCTATAATTAAGGCTTGTTGCTCACAAATCTCCAAGGGGTTAAGCTTGTTGATTTTGGTAACAGTTGAGGTCTCTAGAGAGTTTTTGTCTTTTTCTGTGGATGAGCATGGAAACTTGCCTGTTAATCCTTCCAGAGATGCTGTCTCAAAGTTGTTGATGGTCATGGAGGTGTACATGTTGGGTGATGCTTGTGTGCAGGGCAGCTATGTCTTTTTTCAGTTGATCCATTTTGTACAAACTGGCTTTAATTAGGACTCTTAGGATCTGCAGGCCGGCATCATTATAAATTTTAGTTAAGTCCTTGTAGGTCTGCAATTCAGCAATGATGTCATTGGGAAATTTGTAGCAATGTAAACCTTGAGGAACGGTATTGCTATGGAGGTACTGACCTAGATAAAAGTTATCATATTTCACATTTTTGTAGGTTGTGAGTATGGAATACATTTGTATGTAAATCAGACCATAACCCAAAAGCCTTACCTTTTATTAAAAAAAGAGAATTTCAAAAATCCTAAACTGCATAACTTTCTAATGAATTTATAAAATGTTGTTGCTGACACCCCACTGTTATATTAACTTATCTCATACCAAAAAATTATAATATGGAAGTATTACCATTATCTTCTTCCACACATGATCAGAGACAGAGGTCTCAAAATTCTTGTTACAACAGTTTTTTAAATGTTCCACAATGTTACCTTGGCCATTTTGTTGCTTTCCAATGTGAAACATCTTACAAGAACAAGTAATGGCATATAGCACCATAGCAGATTGACAGATGAGGCAGCCTTTTATATGAAACACCCCTTTGTGAAACTGCCAGACTAACTCTCTAACAACCATCCAGCAAGCCTTGCAACCTCCACATGACCTGGTTTCATAAACATTTCTTTGAATCAAATTTGTACTGTCCATATGAAACCTCAAACAAAATTGTAGGTTCACCAAAATGACTAAACCAACTAAGAACCAATACACCAATGCAAGGATAGTGTAGAAGGACACCTGACAAGAAGATATAAAATCCACCCATTTATTTAATAAACTAAACATGATTGTCAGCAAAAAATGTTCCTTTGAAGCTTGATAGAATAGTAAATGAGTTGGGCTTGTGACCTAGAAAAGGTTTTCATATTGCATGTTATACAGATTCTGAGAAGTAAAGGTTTGTAATAAGTTTGCTGTAAAGCAGTGACTATAAGATTTAGAGATCAGATGTCCTGAAAAAGGCAGCCAGTGAGAACAAATGTTCATTCTAGTTTTGTTTTATCACTGTTTTGCTGAGCCATGTTGACATTGTTGCAAGGATCAATTTTGCCTATGCTTTAAGGGTGTACTCCGAGTTGAACCTGACAGGTTTGATGCAATAAGTTGTTCTTAGGAAGTCTGTTTTTGTACTGTATTTGTGACAAAAAGCATTTCAAGCTTCAACTGACCATTGTTGCTAATAATCTTGTTTGGTTTCTTTAATACACTGGTGCATTTTACATCTTGTGGTCCTGTGGTCTTCTACAGTATCCTTCCACTGGTATATTGAACTCTAGGCAAAACTGTTAAAATGTATAACACAGGATCAGACCAGTCAAGTGTCATGTGAATAAACACAATTAAATGGGCTTCAATATAAAACAAAACAGGTTTAGCACTTTTGTTCCACTCAGATGGAACTTCATCAGAACAATTCCAAACAATCCAGTAACCAAATTTATACTCAAACTGACCAATGAATAATCACATAAAAATCACATGACATTATTTAAAAATACATATATAAAAAATAATATTGAATAAAAACATTAATGTTTAATAACATAATTTTTCATTTTAAGAATAGAAGCTATGGAACAACCTTCATTTAGACCTGTTGGTGCTATAGCATCTAATCTAATTTGCCATTTTAATTCTGCTGTATTAAGATGTTCATCCACCACCCTCACCTGTATGTCCTTCCTTAACTGTTCAATAACCTAAAACTTAAAGTAATGGTCTGGATTCACTAATACATGTTTAAATAATGCACTGGTAACTTTTTTTATTTTTGATGTCATTCTTATGTTCATAAATGCAGTCCTTCAGTCTTGCCCAAATAAAAAGCCGGCCATTGGAAACCATATTGGTTGAGGTACAATAAAAATAACTCATTATATTATATTCTTTACCCAAATATTAAAGCCTTTACCTACAAATATGTCATTACATAGTGCACAATGTCCACATGTATATGTGCCTGGTTTGGTGGATAAAATTCTATGATGTTTCTTGTTCTCTAACATCTGCTTGAAAGAGCTGTCCCTTCTATACACTATTTTGGGACCAATACATAATCTTTCCAAATTGATAGAATCCACTGTGAACAATCTCCAGTTTTTATTTATTACAGCCACTATACCAGTACTATCCAACATATATGTAGTAATGAATAATGGTGTCATAAGGTCATCACAAATATTCCTACTTGTGTGATTATTACATAAATAGGATGCATTGTTCAAAATGGGCGATATTGTACCCAAATTTCATTTAGTTATAACCTTACTTTGCATATCATTCGAAAAGCCATCAGTATACCCTCTCCTTTTAAGCATCTACATCAACTGTTCAGACTCTCTAAAAAGGTATTGTCATCAGAAATCATGGCCATAGTCTAGGTAAAACTGTCCTTAAAATAGCACTTACTAATAACTCATCCCAGTATTTTTTTAATTCGATTAAAATTATGTTCTAAAATTTGTGTGTATGCAGTTATAACATATAATTGTCCATACTTCACAAGGAGCACAATGGTACCATAGTCTTACCATTATAACTATCCTTTGATTTTTTTCCCTCAAAGTTATCAAGGCATTTAAAATAGCAACATGATTATAACCTTGATCAGAGAACTTGCTAAAACTGAATCTAATTTCTTAAAGAAAAAATTAAAAAATATTACAAAATTAAGCTGCCCATATAAATTCTTCTTTAGGTAAAACCTTAATTGCATATGGTAGATGACAGCTACAATACTGAATTAGTGTATGTTTCTTTTCTATGTACAGGAGTCAGTAACAACTTATTCACAGTCCCTTATCTTCTGACTTGCATTTACATTCTTCACTTTATGATTGGAAGTTTATAAGACTGCATCTGTGAAAACCCATGGTCGAGCCCCAAGCTGGACTGAGACAGAGACCAATGTCCTACCCTACCTACTGAAGGAATCATACCTGTAGAATCTTTAACAGGCTGTTTCTGGCAGAGAATAGAAAAAAATATATATTTGGCAGGAGTTGGAGAAGCATCTGTCATCCCTGACAGGGAGCCCCTTGTTTTGGGCAGAAGAGTCAGCTCAGGTATGACAACCTGCAGAGGCAAAAAGAGGACCAGCTGGCCTTGTGGGAAACTCATGTTTCAGACAGAAGACCAGAGTTCTGCAGTATGCATTTTTTATTTTTTCTTGTAGTATAAAAATGGTAATGTAAGCAAAATGATGTACGATTGCAGTTATAAGTAGGTAAACTCAGTATTGGTATATGTGTATATATGACAGACTGTATTAATTTTTATATCTATATTTATATTTATATTATATGTGCATATAGGTTTACTATTAAAATTGCGAACGGCACTGGGCGACAGTCGGATAGTCGAACGCATAAGGTCATAAACAAGGATGTCGAAGACAAAATAATCAATCTAGGAACGGTTTTAACATGGGTCGAGGTAGGTGTTCAGTATTATTCCCTACTACAAACATCTTCCCTACCTCGACCCATGTTAAAACCGTTCCTAGATTGATTATTATGTCTTCGACATCCATGTTTACGACCTTATACGTTCGACTATCCGACTGTCGCCCAAGTGCCATTCGCAATTTCAATAGTAAACCGTGCATATAGATACATAGCTAGTGTGAATTTACAGGAAACTTTTTTTAATATATGCATACACAGTGAATGAATGCTGAATTCATTTCCAGTGGTTAGTGCTAGGGAGAAGTAAAATCTTACTGCTGTATGATGTACAGGCTGCATATATTTTTTTTTTTTTTGTAAAGTGTGTAACTTCTTTTCAGAATAGTTGTTTAATTTGCAAAATACCTGACCAGAGTTAGCCACCTCATCTTAGGCATAGTGGGGGATGGGGGACAAACCAGAAGTGTATGACCAGCATACAACTTTTTGCATGATGTACTGTCCAAATCATTTTACCACTAGCTAGGAATTGTATGTTTTATAGGTAACTGAAAATGTACGTATTAACTCAGAAAAAAACAAGTTGCCTTTCAGTTTAGCAAATCACAAGCACAGAGTGTGTCCTGTATCAGTTTCTTGTACCATAAAAATAAGGAAGTTAGAAAATTAAATGAAATGAAAGATTGTCAGGATAAGCAGAACATTTTTTACTGTTAGTACTATACATTAATAATGCAATACATATACACAATCATGCCATGGATAAACAAACATCCATTCATTCTCTTCTTATTTTTACAGATAAGTAGTGATGACTGGAGGCTTAGAAGCCTGACCAAAGACATTCATGAGTATTACTCATTTCAGTATAGAAGCATAAAACATGCAGTCATTTATTATTAGTTCCACTGTATAGGTAATAAATACATAAAACAAATAATTGTGTTACAATTTGTGCTGAACTCCTTCAAATGTAACTGGAAAAGTATTATTATTACCACAAATAATCATTTTACCACAGTCAAAAATAGCGTCATTTGGCAGCATTTTCAAGAATGTAACACATTACAGAAATTCATGAAGTAAACCTGCCTAATAAATGTATAATATGCACTGTCAATAAAACACTGCAATGGCAACTCGTGAGTCCTTCTTGTCTACATTTTCTCTTTTTCTTTCTCCTATTTATTTATTTATGTATTTATAATTTCCTTTTTTATCCCATTTATGTTCCCTTTTCCATAGGTCCAGAGATCCCAGCTGCAGCCTAGCCTTGTATCTCCCAGGTAAGGGAATGCTCACCATCTCCCTCTTCCCAACTGAGGATTAGGGTGATGGTTCCATTTTTGTGGGCACTTCAGTCTGGTGTAGCCTAGAAAGCCAAGAAAGGGATGAACTTTGGGATCTGGTAGAAGGTGCAGTTGAGTGGGCAGTAGAGAGATGCCTTTGAATGATGCAAGACCTACAGTGTGTTACAGTCTCACTGAACTGCTTGGATCCATCCAGCAAGCCACTGGAGGCCTCCATCTCTACATCACTGGGGTCCTCCACTGGAGGTCCATCAGCCAGTGGGAATATTTCAGGTCCTACAGACTGGAGTATGACCTGATCTAACACCTTCTAATCCTCAACCTGTTATGTCGGTGTGCTATCTGTATGTCTTGCATCCCCTACCTATGTCAGCCCATCATGTTTTGTTAGTCTTTCTTGTCTGTCTTTTATGTTGTGTGCATTATTTAACTGTTTCCTAAACCTCTCTGTTACACCCCCTTCCTTTCTCCTTTTCAAACTTCCCTCTTATATAAAAAATTGAAAAATATAGGGGTATATTCTCTGCCAAAATCATAGTACCCCTCCCCTCTTCTCCTACATCTTCTAGTATGGCCCTCTTGATATCTTCCTTTCATGTGCACCATCTCTTCTCTTACCTCACATTTCTAATTGTCCTATATTACCATTTTCAGCATTATAAGACCCAGTCAGGGTGTCCTAATAAGGACACCTATGTATTCAATACATGACACCTTATTATCTGTTTTAAATTCGCTTCTACATAGCTGCACTGAATGCCAGTTTTACTTAACTGAGTATCTGCAAACTATGTGAGCTTATACAAGCCCAATCTCACATCCCAGTTATGAAAAAAGACAAAAGAAATGATCAATTTACACTTAAAAGTTTACATTTGCAAAAAGCCACAGTTGTCTTAATCTACTTTATAAACTTACAGATACCCCAAAAGCTTCTGAGCGTATCTCTGCAGCCCTTCACATTTGCGTAGTTATTGCTGTTAAATGGTGCTGAGCATATTTGCATAAAGGTGTAGTGGCACTCTCAACTACTTGGCCTTCTGCACATAGGAATTTTAGAACTATGAATGCCACTCTAAAGTGCAAGCAATTTGTACTTCTATAAAACTGTTTTTGCTAAACATCCTACATATGATAAAAGGAAACATTTTGTATCAGCCTTTAACTCAGAAAATAAGATTACATCCTTTCATTACATATTTAAAGGTATGCAAACCTTTTGTTACAGTGAAAGTCACAGTGTTTTAGTCAAATAATACTCTGCATAGTACAGATTTAGGTTGCTTCTCCTAGTATCTGGGTGTGCTAATGATGCACATGTTCTTCCTTCTTATTTAGGTTTGAAAATCTACAAATATCTCTTTAAGATGTTAATATTTATTCCATACCTCTGGAATAAATACTTTAACTTCCTACTCATTGAATCAGTGCCTCTAGTGTTGAGTAATAAAAGCTTTTGGAAATGTCAAAAGAAGATCAAATTATCTATAAACACAGACGTAAGTAGATATGTATGTAATATGCATATGTTTATATATAAAGGATGTTCAAACAAATGTATGTATTAAGATTCACAGGTGCTACAGGAAGAACATTTAAAAGCATACTTTATGTTACAAAATATAATATTTTTTTCACAACCATATCACTTTTAAATATTATTGCAGATTTTGAATCCTACTAAATTTAAAACTGTGACAAAATGTGAAAGTTTCCAGTCACAGAATTGACTCATCTAATGCACAGATGTGCCATTTATTTTAACTCTGTTTTTGCAAGGTAGCTATACTTTTTTCACTATGTGTGGAACCAAAGCTACATATATATATTTTTTGCATATTAGCGCAGACATTTTTAGATTCAGTAAGTAAGACTTAGGGTGCACAAGCATGCGTAAACAAGGAAAGTTCCTTGTAATGCAAATTTCCTAATAAGCAGGTGAATCTTATGCAAATGACCCAGGTGAAGCAATCCAACAAGCAGCAAGCCATCCATGTAGACTCCATGTCCATGTGCGTAGTGTATCTGGAACCTTTCCATGTGCAGGAGTCTACATGGACAGAAGGGGATGTAAAACATCAAAAATATGGACATAAATCCCCAGAAAATGTTAGAACACATGCATATATGTGCAAAAGGTACATTGTGGAAGTCTTTAAAAGGAAGGTAATATGTAAAAATAAATAATTATTTTTTAATAAAGTTGACATGTTTACATTATGTGCCACAGTGTGCAAACATGCTTAACTGAAAATAATTAAAAAAAAAAAAGATGAAAAAAATGTATAATATTTGTCAGAAATGTATGATAGGACATTGTGTGGGGTCCATACAATGGTGCATTGGTGCTGTTATGTAGTTCAAAAGGCTATGAACCATGTAGTTTCCAGGCTATCAGCATAGATATGTATGCAAATGAGGTGGATGTCTTGAGCAGCAAAAATGAGTAAGTGTGTCTGCATAACCACTTTATGTAGGCTCCTACACCATGTTGTTATTTCCATTGGATGTGGATGCCGGCAGGTAGGTGTGTCCTGTTACTTTCAGGAATTTTTAATTCCTGATGCACGTGTTTGTGCTGCTCACCACATAGCTGGGCGTGTTCATGTGGAAAGACCACCCAGGTCACAGTGAAGATTTAGGCCGTATCTAATTACAACTGGATATATTCAATTATTGATTTTGACTTTTGTATGAGCTATGCTGTGTGCTGCATTGTTAGCTTAATGTGTTCACATGGCACACTACCCATGTGACAGTGATGACGCAGGCAGCAATGAATGAAAAGCAGATATATTCAATGAATATTTATTAGTGTATAAGCTCTGCTGCATGGTGTGGCGCATAGTGCAGTGTCACACACTAAAGTAGGGCCATTAAATGATGTTAATTACATTCTAAGCAGGTGAAATGCATAATAATTAACCAATCACACATGGTGGACCTAGAGCAGACCTGTATAAAGTATGCATACAACCTACATTCTGATTTTCCTCCAATATTCTGGACCATTGGAGTACAGACTTGGGAATTTTAACTGAGATAATGCTAAGGGCTGCTGCAAGTCTGATACAGCTGTATGTGCTAGAGGCTGAAGACAATGCTGCTGGTGCTGCTGACAATAGGCCTAGGCTGAGAAGGAAAAGAGTGTTAGGTCCAGGGTATCCTTCCAGGAGCTACATGAGCTGGAGATTATAGAGCACTACAGGGTGGACAGGGACATATTACAAGAACTCACTGAGCACTGTCGCTCTCAACTCACAGCCAGAGCCAAAAGAGCAGCACCCATACCACTGAGGAAAAAGGTATGTGTAGCCCTTAAAATACTAGTTATAGGGACTTTTCAAAGACCAGCTAGGGACATGATGGGGGTGTCACAGGCATCTGCATCCAAGATACTCCACCAGTTCCTGGATGCTATGTTACCACATACCAGTGAGCACATATCTCCCCCCCCCTGAGCAGAGGGCCAGCAATATGCAGCAGTTCTACTGTGTAGCACACTACCTTAAATTACTGGGTGCCATAGATTACACTCATGTACACATCAAGGCACCACCTTGTGAGCAGTGTAGAATCTATGTCAACTGCAAGAGGTACCCCTCCATCAACTGCTAGGTTAAGTGCACTACCCAGGGGATTATCCTGAATGTATGTGCTGGCAGCCCTGGCAGTCATCATGACTCCCATATCTGGTATACATCACAGGTGTACCAGATGTTTCCTAGGCAGGACATCCCACAGGGCCATTTACTAGGGGATGCTGGATATGCCCTGGAACTGTAGATGATGACACCCACAACAAATGCACACATACTCACAGAAGAATGCCATAATGAGGCACACACACAAACTAGGAACATCATAGAGCTTCTGTTTGGGCTGCTGAAGTCACGGTTCCAGTGCCTAGATATATCTGATTGAGCCCTGCAGTATTCTCCTGTCAAATGTGCACATATATTCACAGTATGTGCTATACTACACAGTCTGATCTTGTGGAAACAGCTACAGCAGGAGCAACAAAGAGAAGGGATATACAACCCCCTACCAGTGCCTTGGTCACCTTAGCCACAGTCACAGGAGGACTCAAAGGATCAACCTCCTGCTGATGTCCCTGCAGGCAAACACAGGCATGCTTAGTATACCCTGGCTTTGGCTAAGAGAAAATGCATAACACATTCACTCACAACCACAAGACTTAGAGACTGACACATTACTCCTATTCATGTACAGAAATTAAATTTGATAACAGGCAACCCACACATCCTGTACCTATTCATGTATTGGCTGTGTAATGCTTGAATCAGAGTCAGCCCTGAACTACAATTGAGTCAACTGTTGCATTTGCAAGGTAATCCATAACCTACACAGTACTCATAAGGATTATTATGATATGGCATTGTATGTATGGATCTGGTACATCATGCAAGTAAATATAGTGGGCTACATGGACAGAAATAATATCCACATGGGACTACAGATAGCCATTTCACTATCATGTCTCCGTAACTATTCAGTAGGCCTCATGTATGGAATATTTGTGAAGTCCTCCTGCAACAGATCACTGGTACATCAGTCAAGGGAGATGTTAGACAGTGGGGTTACATGATAGTTAGACTATTATGCATCCCAGCAGAACATGTGGTATTGTTCCCCCCCCCCCCAACACAGCAGTGTTCCTTTGTAACTGCTGTAACAGTAACTCATCAGTGGTATATTAGCATTTCACTTAATCTCAGGACAATAACATAGAAATTGCTCATACACTGTATGTCTTACTTAATGCAGAAATAACAATGTACATACTTATGCATGTGATTGTGTGATGAATGACCCCTCTCTCTCAAGCTGCTTGTGTGGCTCAAAGGACTAGAGCAATTAGGTTATTGTTCTAGTCTAGAAGTATCCACTTCTTTGGATGTGAGGTAATACCACATTTTGTTTTACAGACTGTCATTCTATCTGTCGTATAATATTATTAACCTCTGTCACATATTACTTTCATCAGACAACTTCAAAAAGTCATAGCCAAGTTGAGTGAAGTGCAGCAGTGCAGAAACAGGTAAAGATCTCATTTTGTGTAACATACAAATTCCCAGACTGGAGTACAGCTAGGTGTGGGCTGGAGTCAGTTTATAACTGCCAAAACTCCCACTGGGCATGCTCATATACTTAGTTAAGTAGAGCGCAATTCTGTTGCTCCTTGCTCAGAATTACTTTTTATATATAAATATGTCTATAGATACATACATGTATGTATGCACAGGATCGGTACTGATCCACAAAGAAACTTTTCACTGAAGCACAAACAGCCAGGCATACTTCTGCGAAAGTGCTTTTCACCAAAAAAACACTTTTGCAGAAGTATGCCTGCAGCTAGAGGGAGTCGTGGGGGAATGTCTGTTGCGGAGATCGTACTACAGTGCGGATAAGGGAATATTCCCTTTTCCTCACTGTAGTGCGATACCAGAGTGAGAATATTAAAGTAGGGGGTGAGGGACACAACCCCCCATGAGGGGTGCAGGGGGGCTTGTCCCCCTGCAAAAAAAATAGATTTATTGGGTTTTTTTGTTTTTTTTAATGCACTTTAATTAAAGAGCTTTTTCGGTGAAAGTGCTTTTGTTAAAGTGTGTTTGGTGATTGTGGATTCGGACTACTTGAACTTTTGTTCAATAGTCCTAGATCTGTATTCACATCTGTCTGTTACTATCTGTCTCCCCTATATATATTTATCTCTCTATATGTATATATAAATATAATATATGTACACATACAACAACACACACACAAATATATATATATATATATATATATATATATATATATATATATATATAACACATCACTCTCTCTAAACACATATCTACATAACACACACACACACACACACACACACACACACACACACATATATATATACATATGTGTGTGTGTGTGTGTGTGTGTGTGTGTGTGTGTGTGTGTGTGTGTGTGTGTGTGTATATCATACACACACGCAAACACACAACTCCATTTATACATACGTCTCAGTTATATGCATAACTATATATGTTTATATGTGTGTGTGTATGTTTGCATTGTCCTACAAACCAGACAGTGGTGAGTAAAGCAGCACTATGACATATATAATGTTCCTCAAAGGACCATTTTTGGCTCTACCTAGATAATGCACTTGCTTTCAGCCACTTGTGCCAGATGGATGTCACCACACATACACCAACAGGTGAACAGGTAGTGTAATGTATAATGTCTACATACACATTGACAGGGCATATTATTTTTGCCCACATGTTTGCCCATCCAAATGCCAACAGACATATATGGCCAAAATGGCTACTGTAGCTACATAGCTAGAATAAGAAACAGTTATCTGACTGCTAGCCTACTGGATTTAGATAACAGTAATAAGCAATGTCACTCTGCAGGCTACACACACTGTTCAACATAAGCCTAGTTTATGTACTCCATAAGTAGTTCACCTTAAGTCACATCTAGAACAGACTTCAGCTATGGCACACATGATAGCTACTATGATCTGTAGTGTGTAAGGCTAAATAGGTAGGGGATCCAATTTTGCTGCAGGCCACTTGGCACGTGTGTGTGTGTATGTGTGTGTGTGTGTGCTTGCATGCGCGCGTGTGAGTGTGTGTGTGTGTGTGTGTGTGTGTGTGTGTGTGTGTGTGTGTGTGTGTGTGTCTGTGTGTGTATGTGTGTGTGTGTGAGTGTGTGTGTGTGTGTGTGTGTGTGTGTGTGTGTGTGTGTGTGTGTGTGTGTGTGTGTGTGTGTGTGTGTGTGTGTCAAATTACAATGGTTGTGTAACTTTTTGGCCCTTGCAGTACATGACAGCCTCCAAACTCCTGTATTCCACAAGGCCTGCTGATGTCATGTACCTGAAGACTACCAACTGACATCTGAATGTCAAACTTAAGCTGTGGTGTGTGTACTAGCTACTGTTATCTGTAATGTCTAATATTTGATAGGTAAAGCCTCTAGTTTCACTCCAGGCTTGTTTTGTGTGTGTGTGCATCTCCCTGCGAAACAAATGAGACTCCCTCATTGACTGCAAACATGTAATGGTTTTGCTCTTTTCAGCCCTTGCAGTTGATGCCGGCCTCCAAACTCCTGTCTTCCACAAGGCCTGCTGATGTCATGGACCTTAAGGCTACCAATTGCCATTCTAATCTCAGATTTCAGCAGTGGTGCATGTGATAGCTACTGTGATCTGTAGTGTGCAAGACTAGATAGGTAGGGGGTTTAATCTCTCTCCGGGCAAGTTGGTGTGTGTCTGTGTGTGTGTGCATCTCCTTACAAAATAAATATGATCACCACACACTGACTTAGAAAGTGGCAGGGTTTTACAGTATTTTGGTTTTAGCAGGTGACATGTGCCATCAAATGTCTGACCTCAACAAGTTGGCTTGCTGATGTCATCTAGCTTAAGATTACCTAAAGAGATGCACATAGTAGACTTGAGCTGTGGTATGTGCATTAAGTACTGTGATCTGTAGTATTACCATTAGATGGGTAGGAGTTCAAATCTAATTGCAGTCAACTTTGAGTGTATGTGTTATGCAGTGTTCTACAAACATTAATTTGTAGTGTTGTTCTTCACACTATAGCCAAGTGTATGTGTGTGTGTAGATGTTTGAATATTTTACATCAGCATATGGGATCATAGGATCATTGCACTTTACTAGCCTCATCACTCTAGGGGCCTTAAAATCCTAGATAAGTTCTTACCTTATTTACATGAGCAACACATATTACCCCTGTCCATGAGGGACACATGCAGAAGCCCTGTGGTGAAATGATCGTCACCCAGCCAATCATACAGATTGCATCTGATGAGCGCCAATGAGGTGCTCTGTTTGGCATTAGGTAGGATTCTATTTCAAAGGTCTGTTAAAGTCTAGTAGACATATCTTTCCCACCAGCGTGTATTAATAACGTCACATAACAGTTTAATGTCCTTACAGTAAATAATCAATACACCATTCCACCTACATATATGCAGCATTTACAATAAAGCAGGGTCACACATTGCTCCATATGCAAGGCAGAGATCACCTCTGAGTAGTTTATTTCACACAGGCTAAAATGTCAGCTATTTCAGACGATCCCCATGGAACAAATACTGAAGACATGAAGTTTCCTTGTGAGGACCTTTGGGGTGTGTGCAACTGCCACTAGTGCTTGGAAAGGTACATTAAAAAAATGACCATTGAACTCAAATATCAGCCTGCAGAGGGAAGAGTGCATGGAGGTTATAACTATGCAATTTTTGGGAGACAATGCCCTCATTTATGACATGAGCAAGATATAATTCCCATCTTACTACTGGGGAGACATAGGGATCTAAGGTAAAGTAGGTGTAAACCTGTGTGGTCAGGCCTGTGTGCCAGGTCTATCACCCTTGAGTATGTATAGCAGGTGTTGCTACTGATGTGCTACTTACCAGGAACATTGGAGTTACCAATATAAATAATGGTACATACATATTTGTATGGAGTTTATGGCCATGAGTATGTCAACAAGCATTTGTTCATGAAGACCTTGTAGGATATTGACATCACTTGGAGATTCTATGACCGCTCACAGTTGCAGGCATCAGCCAACCTTGCCAGCCATAGACATTCCCCAGGATTAAATAAACTTCATGCAGGAATAGTGCTATTCCTGCATGGAGTGAACCATGTCTGTTTAGCTTTAACTTTAACAGCAGAGAGCCTTGCATATTCATGAAGGCATGCTGCTTGCTAAGGTTAAATGGACACAAACACTACTGAGTGCAGTGGGTATGTTTAGGTAGTGCACACACATCTAACATGCCCCTTGCACTCAGAAAGAGCAGTACAGCACTTTTGAAAAGCATTTCAGTGTATGTGGACACTGAAATTAAACCAAATGAGTATTTCAGTGCCTGCAAACACTGAAATAGATATGAAAGCATGAAACAATGTAGGGGGTGTGTGGCAGGTTCTGTCACACCCCCCATGCATTGTAAAAGTGTTATACGGCCATAGCCATCAACTGTACAGGTTTCCACAGAATGCCCAGATGCATACTCATATACTTCTCAACCTCCTAGAGCAAGAAGGTTGTACAAAGCTATAAATAATGGGGGGACAAAGGCACAAAAATAGGGATACTCTTTAAATATTGCACTGACAAACGCAGAAAGCTGATAGAATAAAAGGTTTGCAGCAGCACAGACTTCCTGAATGGTATGAAGACTGAAGCACAAATGTCTGCCATTTGAAAGTGCCGTACGGCGATAGCTGTCAACTGTACAGGTTTCTGCTGAATGCCCAAATGCCTGCCTCACATACTTCTCAATCTCCTAGAGCAAGAAAGCTGTACAAAGCCATAAAAGGCACAAAATAGAGATACTTTTTAAAATATTGCACTGATGAACCTGGAAAGTTAATAGATTAAAAGGTTTGCAGTAGCACGGTTTTCCTGAAGGGTATGAAGTCTGAAATCCAAATGTCTGTCAGTATGTTCTGACTTAAACCCCAAGTGATTCACCAATAATTTGCTAGAAAACCACAGTCACACTTCCTAACTTTGTAAGACCAATAATTAAAAATCTATCCCTTTGCGTCCCTTTACAATATTTCTTACTATGACTGACAAGGAGTAGATACATGTAATAAAGTGGGTTTGTGAATTTATATTTTTTTCTCAATTCTAAGGTATGTTTAAGCACAGCTGAGTGGTTGTGCATATTATGGCTCTCTGCTCATCATTACTGAAACATTCTATAGGAGATAAATAAAAATATACAGCTGAAATCCACATGCTGAGATAGCGTATTGGTTAGAGTCCTGGCTTTGCATGCAGGGATTCATGGTTTGAGTACCAAGACAGGCACTTTATTTTACATGGGAAAGCAATGTTAAAATTATTATTTTAATATTAAATTATGTAGTAAGTGATATTTGCCAACCAGGGTAGTGTAGCTTGTCTAAAATGTAAGTGTAAGTGCATATAAGATGTGAAATCACCCATCTATGCACACATGTCCCATACAGTATAGTCATAGCCCATGGTAATGTAATGAAAGCAAACAGAGGGATGTCATGTAAAGTAAATCATATACACTTACTTATATACCAGTAATGATTAATTAAGTCATTATCCTGATATTTTTTAAAATGTAAATTGAGCAATGGTTAGCAGTGCTCAGCTATGCATAGTAGGTATAAGCATTGCTTAAATGTGAATGCTAAGCAGCAGTCTGCTCAGCTAAATGGATTTGCATACTGTTAAGCAATGTTCAGCAGTTACCCCTTTAAGCACTGTTCAGCCGAGCTTAGCAGATTTGTGCACTGCTTAGCTGAGCTTAACATTTTCAAAATGGTCCAATGACAGCAAAGGGTGAGAATATGTCCTTATTTAAACTGTGCAGGTGGGAATACAGCCATAACCTGTTTAGTTTGATCGTTTGATCTCTGGACGAACATGTCTGGCATTGGAGAGGGAGCTCACTTTCAGGCACAATGCTGGAGCATCCTGGAGTCCAGGGTCATCGCTAGACTCATCATAGAACACAGTGATGACAGACTGCTGCAAGGCCAGTGCCAGGGCTCTTAGTACAAAGTGGAGGCCTGGGACCATCTGGCACATGACCTCATCAGTGCCACTGGAATCCCCTGAACTGGTGAGCAGGTACAGCATCATTATGCCAACCTAAAGCATAGGAAGGGAGAGCTCTTGGCCCAGAGTATCCAAGATGCTTTGGACCTGCATGCTCCAGCAGTTTGTAAGTATCCCAGATATAGCTGTACCTAACTCTAGCCTAAGTATGTGATAGACAAGTATGCATAATGTTTGTTTCTCACCCCTGCAGCTGCAGAAGAGAAGGCTATGAACATTGAGGCCCATGCCAACAGACTGACAAGGATGCACCAATAGGCTGGTGAGTACAGATCTACCTTTCATTATATATTGAAATATATAAGAAGGAGTAAATTGTTTACTGTGTTCTATGTGAAATGATTAAATAAATGTTTGCAAGACTAATAGTCATCTACAGCATATGCAGCAGTAGAGCACTGTGTCATATAACTACAATAAAAACCTAAACCATCAACTGTTGTGTTTATTTTGATATGTTGTAGTAGAACTAGAATGTGTACAGGTTCTGCACAAACAAATGTGGCTTTGACAGCAAGAATTAACAGTGGTTGTTCTGAGAATTATATAGTATGCAAAACAGTAGCTTGTGGAGCTGTAAATAAAGATATACATGAAATATGACATATGTTCTGCACTAAGATCTGAACCCTGAATACTAATGTCAAATGTATTATAGTGTGCCCCCTTCTGTAGTGCTTTGTGTTAACCTTTGTTTTCCAGATTGTATAATTTCAAATGATTACTATACAGTACAATAACTATCTGTCTTGCATGAATCTCAGGATTACAAGGTAGACTGTCTAACTCACAGAGTATTAGGCAGAAAACAGTCATACAAGAAACAACAGTTCCCCAGTAGCCCAGCGTGATGAAAAACAGCCTTAGAGTTCATTATAGCACACCCAAACACAGTTTGAATCCAGGATGTGGTACTGAGATATGTACATATATACAGTCAAGAAATCTTCAATATTTGTAGAACCAGTCAGATAGTGGTAACCAATATTTTCTCCACAGGTCTTACAGGTAATGAAATGTTTGTAGTAGCTGTCTGAAGGGTATAACAATACACCATGTACAACTGTCCCACTGTCCAACCCCATGCCTGCAAATGACAGAAGGATAGGTGCATACACCATGCCCTCTGCCAGATACATATCTCTTAAGTGTCACTCTGTCATAGCTAGTGGTCACTGCTGCAAATCATCTCAGACACAGATAGGAATAGTGAACTACGCAAGTAGCAGACTCATGCAACATCATTGCAGGGTACCATTTCATTCTCAAGTACGTAACCCTGACATGTAAAAGCCCCCTACAATAAAGTAGCCACAGTTCACCAAGTCTACCCTATATCATTACAGGATGACATTATAACAGTTATGTATGTGCCACAGAAGCTATGGGCCATAGGTAGATGTAAAGTGAGGGCAGACCTGTGGAGTATTGAGCAGTACTGCTGTGAAAAATAGAAGCCAATACAGTTGATAATGGAATTTTTATTCTGTCTCCCCACCTATCATCTGTATCGATAATCATTATTCATATACTATGGGTATGTTGTTCTCAAAACCTATTGTTGTGACATACCTTGTTCAAATACCATTACTGGTGGCCTGTTGCCATGAATGCAACTTGAATGCTGTTAAAATGCTTACTGTTGTTTTATTTATGCATGTGTTCTGTTTGCTATGCAACTGTTTCAATTCTGTTTGGTTTGGGTTAATGGGAACACCCATGCAATATGTTATAACTAATTTTGCAATGTGTTGTTCATGACTAACATATATATATATATATATATATATATATATATATATATATATATATATATATATATATATATATATATATATCTACATAAGAAAACAACAACACCATAGCACGTTTGGGAAGGCAGATCCTGGTGGATTTGCCTGTCCCACCCCGTCTGGCTATGGCACAGGGCCACAGCACGTCTGGGACTCAACCCGGAACATCCCCCCCAGCTGGTCCTGCACCACTTTTGTGTGGTACTACCTCAAAGGATGAGGCCTGCCCACCCCGGCGCAGGAGCGGAGATGATCCCATCACCCGCAGAATGTTCTGAGGTATGGTGTGCAGTGTCTTCCACTCTGAGTTGGGTGGGCAACTGCTCCAGATGGTGGGCTGCCTGGTGCACCTAGAAGGGCAGGCCCCCCCTCTTGTCCAGCCTCCAGTGCAGCCACCTTCGGGGCCATGAAGGTGCAGTGTTGACTACCCATGGGTGGGGACCTCAGTCCCACTGTATCAATTTGGGGGCTCATAGGCCTCTGATTCCCAACCACCCTCCCCGTCCAAGGTGTTTATCCCCTTCATGTGTCATATACCACCCCTGTCTGCTGTCTTGTGTGTCTTGTCTGTCTGAAAATGCTACTTATCCTGCCAAACCTACCTCCCCAAACATACCTACAGCCCTTCCCCAACATCTCACTCTCACCTAAAAAAAAAAAAAAAAAAAAAAAAAAAAAGCATCTGTCCCACAAAAAATAATTGACCCATACAAAGCTCTACATTTCTCCTCCATGTGCAATGAAATTAATCAATCTACCCACAAATTATTTTACAAATGTCTGTTGCCAACAACCCTGCCAGTGTGGTGTGAGGCTGTAAATTACAAATTCTATACATTATTCACAGCTGTTGCTGCAGAAGAAATGTAAAGCTATTGTTCTTTCCTGCACATCCCTAGCTGGTTTTCCTAATGTTTTATCCCCTGCTTGCACCCATTTCACCACTTTCCTATCACCCTTTTTTCTTTTATTTAATTAAAATTAGCACGGGTGTAAGTGGGAGTAAGCGGTGCTAAGTGAAGCTAAGAGGGCTTAACCATTAGTTAGTATCAATTAGCTCCATGCAAAACCACACAAACCTGCTTACAACTTCTTAAAAGTCCCTTAATCACTCTGTCTCTGTCAGCCTTTGTTCTGCCTAGCAACAAAATAAACAGCCCTTCCAAGTCTCAAACCCAGAATGCTGTGCACTACAATCACAGCAATGTTCCACTACACCATCTGAGCTGTTGGAATGTGTAATGCTTTTACAAACATATCATGCATTTTGGTCATTTAACATTAATGAAAAAAGTCATCAGTTCCGAACTTGAACTCAGGACCCTTTGCACTGCAATCACAGCAACATCCCTGTTGGAGTGTATAATGTTTTTACAAACATATCATGCACTACAATCATTTCACATAAGGGAAAACTATATATCTGTAGCACTTTTATATACATATATGTATGTATATATATATATATATATATATATATATATATATATATATATATATAAAAATACACATATATATACATATATATTTGTGTGTGTGTGTGTGTGTGTGTGTGTGTGAATGTTGCAGTAATTGGTTGTTTATATATATATATATATATATATATATATATATATATATATATATATATATAAATACACATATATATATATATTTGTGTGTGTGTGTGTGTGTGTGTGTGTGTGTGTGCATGTTGCAGTAATTGGTTGTTTATATAGATATATATATATATATATATATATATATATATATATATATATATATATCTATAGATAAACCACCTCTTACTGCAAGACATCTGCAAAAAGCCTGACAAAGTGGGGGGATAAAGGACAAACAATAGTGACATATTTGAAATATGGCTATTATATGCATAGAAGTCTGCTAGAGTAGCATGGTTTGATTTACCATATAATTCCTGGTAGATTCCAGGTCTAAAACACAAATGAATGTCATTATTTACTGATGTCAATGCTCATATCATCCCAGTGATTTCTCAGAAACCCACAAATGTTGTGGGGAATAGACCAAACATATGAGCCATGCATCTGGACAGTGTCTAGACAGTGGAGAGGTATGACTGCAGTTATGTAGTAGAAGAGAAAAAACAATGAGAGCTGCCAACCATTTCACCCAGCACCCTCTTATCCACAGTAAGACCAACACAACTCTACCCCAAATCAGCTCTGGGGAATTACCCATGTATTTCCAAATATAGCATGGACTACAGGAATGGAACTGTAGGGAAAAGCAAATATTGGTGTGAAAATGTCTACCTACAACCATTTACACCACAGTCACAGCAACATACCAGTATCCCAAATGAGCTCTAGAGTAGAACGACTGTTTGAACAAACATATCCTGATTGCCAGTCACACACTACACTGACGGGTTCCCTTCAGAATCTCGAACTACTGAAATCCCGAATTTTAGTAGCCTGAGGCCAGAAGGGTGAAAGTGCAGAATACCGAAATCTCAGAAGTGCGAAATTTAAAATTCTAAAGTTTGGAGATTTTGAATTGGTTCTGGTGTTGCGGTGTGTGAGTGGGTGATTGGAGATCTAGGTAAGTGTTTGTGTTTCACGGGATATGGGTAGGGGCTTTAGTGTGTATCTGTGTGTTTTGTTAGTGTGATGTGTGTGTGCGAGGGGAATGTAGCTTGTGTGGGTTTTTTTGTGTGTTTATCTGTGTAGTGCAACCTTGGAGTTAGTATATTTAAGTAGGGGGGTGGGGGGCACAGCCCCGCACATGGGGGGTGCAGGGGGCTTGCCCCCCTGTTTGTATGTAGGGTAGATGTTTGTGTATGTGAAGGGAGGTGTATGTTTGTGTTTGTGTCTGTGGTATGTTTAGTGTAGAACTCGTAATTTTAACTTGAGTGCTTCTGGGGTTTCGAGTTTATGGATTTTCAGCTTCTTGGTCTTGAGATACTGAAATTCGAGATTTCAGTATTTCGAGATTATGAAGTGAATCCACACCAACATATACTGGCCCGACTCACAGTCTTATGGGAATCCTGAGGTGTTACAGAACATTTCCAGGTCTGCCCCTACAAACATATACACATGATAGACCACCAGCAACTGTAGCAGCATGCACAGTCAGATTGAAAAGCAGCTATGACACTCACATCTGCTAGTCTCCCTACTCAGCCCAACAAACATTTACACACAACACTGTTGCACAATCTTGGCAGTCTAATGGCCAGACATACATAACTCTCAACTGTACAAATTTCCACAGAATCTCCAGGGTGTGGGACCATATTTATGCTTACTGCCACATACCACTTCCAGGAGCCTGCTAAGTCACTGGGATGATGCCAAGATTACAGTCACTAAATAATGATATACCATACCTCGAACCTCTTACTGCAAGACATCTGGACAAAGCATGACATACTAGGGGGACAGGGGGCCGGAAAGAGGGACATATCTCACATAATGATGTTACAAACTGAAACAGTTGCTGGTGTTACACGGTTTGTTGTAACATAACATCCCTGAAGGATATGATGTCTGAAACACTAATGGATGTCAACATTTACTGACTACAATCCTCACATTATCCTACTGATTTCACAAAACAGAAGTTGTTTGAGGAACAGACAAAACATAACAAAGAAACCTATGGGCAGTCTGTTGACATCTGGACAATTGAGAGGTATGTCAGTGACATATCATTGCCAGACATCAGTTCACACAGAAAATGCATGTCCAGATAAACCCTGTCAATCTAGCAATTCTCTATGTGTATAATAGCAATACTTACTTACAATCTGTACCCAATTCTGGAGCTCTGTCCCCCATGATGTTGGGCTATCTCCACATGTCTTGTCCTGAGAGGTATTTCCACCTACTGTCTGTGAAGCTGTAGCCCCCACACTTCCATAATGTCCTCCACACAGGCAATGAAAAGGGGCAAGGCCCACATGAAGAACTTAATTATAGCACTGTGTTCCTATGGCATTGGCTAATGGAAAGACAATACAGCTGCTCTGGATGCAAGTAGCAAGTGGGAGACACCACAGCCTATCACCTGCTCATAAGCATTACCTACAAAAGGCAAGCTGCTGCCTATGCAACACATGTCTGAACTCATCTACACAAAGACAGATTGCGACTACACAAACCTAACCATTTGGAGTAATCTGAGGAAACTCTTCAGCACTATAACAGGTATGTCAATCACGTAAGCTTGTAATGGAATGCAGAAGGGGAGATTCAATAATGTCAAATAGGACATTAAACACTAGGTCGCAACAATGCTTGACTCACATGCTGCTGTCTGGCACATATGGCCATTCCTGCTTGCCCTATCTGCAGTGATATGGACTACATCTCTGGCCCCCTGAGTCACCATAACAAAGATTAGCTCATGTATGACTACTACTTGACTGTCTGTTGTGCAATACTAAGTGTGACAATGCTAGGCCAGCTACCTGGGATGTTGTACATATTCATATGTCACCTGTGAATCCTACTATGATACATATGCTTGCTTTACAAATGTAAGAGACTTATACAGGGTATGTGCATAGTACACAACAGGTGCAAAAGTGTGTGTTGAACTATATGTTATATACTGAGCCCATACCTGACAATTGTCCAGAGTTTTGCAGACTGACTACATGTCTGCCTCATATTTGTAGTCAATGTCCCATACAGTTGTATATTGTCTGGCACATCACTGGCAACCCATTTAAGACTGAAATCATAACATAATAGCATACATTTAATTGTCAGAAGTCATATCCTGTGGAGTAGACTCATGAATGCAACACCTTCTTTGCTGGCAACTACGTGTGTTTCAGCTAGATTCATAAAGTGACACTATTTTCTGGCCTTTGTCCACCAGTGACATATGCCCTTGTGCAGAGATGTCTTGCTCTAATAGAAGCTAGGTGGCTTAGCATGAAATCCATGTCAATGCAGGCGTACCGTGTCCTGCAGGATGCTGACATTTGTGCAGTCACTGACACCTGCTTTGTAGCTGTGGAGAGCACACTAATCTTGCCAGGTTACTCATCCCATCATATGTTTAGACCCCAAATAGAGGGTTGCAAAGTCACAAGAGCTGGAGTGTTGAACATAACATACACATACACACCTCTGGGCTGGCCAAACAGCATGATGCATGGGAGACATCCTGAGTGCAGTAACAGTTGACAAAACACCTACTCAAATCATAGACCTCCAACCATGACTATGGACACCCACCACACCTATTAGGACTCTGTCAGGAACCAATCATCTACCCTGCTCCTGGGTGACTTCAACTACCCAACCATAGTGTATGTGACCTATGCCACCTGAAGGGTCTATATTAAATAAGTGAATATTTAAAAAAGTGAACGCTTATTCATCGACCCTAGATCAGTGAATGCTGAAAATGCCGAACACTTGGAACAGTAATTCTTTTCCCAGGGAAAAAAAAAATCGCTGTTCCACAAAAAAAAAAAAAAAAAAACAGTATTTAATGTGGGGGGCTGTGCCCCCCCACACCCCCCTACTTAAATATACCAACACCGAGATCGCACCACAGTGGAGGAAATGGCAAACTCCCAAAACCGGCCCAGCAATTTTTTTCCCTGAAAAACAATTCGCTGCTCCGGGTGTTCGGGATTTTCAGCGTTCACTGAAATAGGGTCGATGAATCAGCGTTAGCTTTTTTAAGCATTTGTTGATTCAATATAGACCCCACCTGAACATGAATGACAGAGATTCCTTGGCTTTGTCAATGGCACTGCAGTGGATCAGGCGGTCAACAATCCTACAACAGGTGGAAATAACCAATACATAGTCCTAACCAAAATGAGTAGCCACTGTCGCACTCTTACAGTGGCATCCTCCTTGGTAAGATCTGACCACATAGCCATCACTGTTCAGGTCACCATCTCCCCTGCCCCAGCCTTGTTAGGGTCAAATAAAATTAACTATACACAAATAACTATAAATCTCCACAGAGCAGGTAGAAGTAGCTTTACAGCCAATGTCCCATCAGTTGAAACTAGCAGTAGTGTCCATGCCTACACGACAATACTATGTGGGAACCTACATAGCTGTATGGACTCAGCAATACCTGACAGGACAACATAATCTCTCTCAAGGTAGGGTAAACATCCGTAGTAGACAGCAGCAATACACAAATACCAAAATAGGTGGAAATAATTGCTGGACAGGGCCAAGAAGGAACAGGTGCCTTACTGGAAGCAATGTTGCCTTAGTCTGCAGAAGCAAATAAGGTTGCAGGTGAATTACGCTAAGCCTATCTTTGAGTGCAGATTGGACACATCTACCAAGGCCAATCACTTGGCCTTTCACACATGTATCTGTAATCCCAGAGGCAACACACAAATCTGCTCTGTAGTGGTGGTCAATAACACCACATACACATATGGCATAGATATAGGCAACTGGCTGCAGACAGGTGAAGTGTAAACATCACCCCCCGTCCCACAGTTGGTACACATGTGCATGCACAGCACCTGCCTCCCTCCCCTCATCATCAGGAAGCAGGTCCATAATGCTCTCCCAAAGGCAACACACAGAAGTCTCCACAGGCCTGATATTATCCCTGGCTGCATCCTACGTGAACACAGACATGGGCTCTCAGATCCATTCCGCACTGTAGTCAACCACAGTCTGAGCACCAGTGTCATCCCATCTGCACAGAGGACAGCCACTGTCACCCCTATACATAAAGGTGGAGCAATCCACCGACTGAGCCAATCATATGCACATCAGCCTAACTAGCCTGCTCTGCAAGGGCATTGAAGCCAATATCAAGGACATTATGAACAGGGACATCGGCAACATTGAAATGCCTGAGCCAACACAGCATGATATTGTCAAATGGAGAACAGGCCTGTTAAACCTGGTTGACTTCTCTGAAGTGGTCAACAAACACAAGGATAAGGGAAAAATGGTAAACAATGCCTACCTTCACCTATCCCAATTCTCTCAGAATAATCCACAGGTGGCCAGGATACATATGCCTACACAGCTAGGCACCAATTGGTATGCTACCAAGTGGGTAACTAACTAGCCCAATTATATCACCCACTCGATCAAAGTAGTGGAACCCACCTCTAGTAGTAGAGTCTTCCAAAGCAGTGTACCCCAAAGATTGGTCTGGGGGGCTTCTACTGTTTTAGATATATACGTAGCTGCTTTATGGGACAAAAGCAGTGGTCTGTGGCTGACCAGGTGTACAGATGCTTGCACACTAGCCACTGTCTTACATTCCCCTACTGATGTGAGCATGCCCCAAGAGGCCCTCACCCAATTAATGACTTGTGCAAGAAGCATTTCTGCAAACTGAATGCCAGGAGTAGGCATCATTCTCCCTGCTGTGGCAGATGTCATCCACACTAATTATGACAGCAATAATGTACTGAGCAGCAGTAGCGGCTGGTGACTTCAAATCACAGGGGGGCTGCAGGAGACGCTGAATGGGTGGGGTCAAAGGGAAGGGGTGTGGTCAACCATAAAGGGGAGGAGCTATGCACAAAACCACAAAAAACTAACTTTAATTAAATACGCTGCCCTGGGTGGCAAACCATCATTATGAAAGTCCAATCAAGACAAAAATAAGTGTAGAAGAATAAAAATATTTCAATGCATTGGCTGCATGACAGCTTACTTAATATCTAGATGGAAACAAAAGGTTGTGAGGCATGAAAAAATAAATTACTTTTTAAATACATTAGTGGAATGCCAGTCAAAATCAAGTATAAGAAAAACCAGAAGCACTCAACTCAAACCACTTCTCCTTGCACTGCAGTTCTAATTATAATATATTCAGCTTTATTATATATTCAGCTTTATTAAAGTACCAAGCAACATGCTGAAAGTAGAAATCTATGTGATGCCCCCACTTGTAAAAAATGTTTCTTATCCAAAAAAGACCTGCTGCCTGACAACTTGTTTCATGGGGAAAACATGATAAAAGTAAAAAATGAAAAGCAAACAAGAAACAAGCTCAAGATACATTGCTTAAAGGATTACTGTACAGGTTATGGACCACACATGATTGGCATTCTGTTTAGTTTACGGGTAAAGTCTGTAGAGATTACTGGAAGTCTCCAACAAGTGTAATGAGCTTTTTTAAAATAATGGAATCCTGTCCTTTAATACCCAAGGCTTATACATTATCTAGTCAAGTATTCTCTGCATGGCAACAACAGAAAGGCTTTCAATGTTGGCAATTCTTTAACAGTATGCTTATTAAAGCTTACTTGCATCTTACGATGTCAGACAAGCTTACCTTATGGTCATTAAAGCATTGCTACATAAACACAGAGCAACAGGCACTTTGAGTAATAAGCATAAATCTGAGTAATAAGCATAAATCAACAGTACAAAAATATGACAGAAACCAGACCATTCTGCAAAATCAAGGACAGATGAAAAGCCACTGTAATACTTATGCAGTGTGTCCTCCCCATCCAAGGTAGATACAACTACTCCTTGCCTTGCTTGGACACATCCAAAGTCACTACATGGGGGAGTGGGGTGCAATAAGCATGTCACAATTTGAAATCTCTCTGGCTGACTGTGATGGCCCTGACACATTTGTCATACCTCTCAACCTCAAGAGCAAGAAATCTGGACAAAGCCATACACAGAAGTGGGACAAAGGCACAACAATAAGGACAATTTTTAAATATTGCTCTAATAAACTTAGAAAGATAATAGAATAGGTCTTGCATTAGTATGAATTTTCTGAAGGGTATAAAATCTGAAACTCAAATGTCTGTCATTTTCTAACTTCAGTCTTTAGTGATTTGTCACTAATTTGCCAAAAACACAATTTTATGAAAAATGGACCAAAAATGTGATGCAAAAATATAAAATAGACACACAATACAGCTGCTACCTGTCAAAGAAGGGACACTTTAATATTAGTACTGCTACCTTGAGCAGCTGACAAAATAAAAGAATCTACATGCATTTCAAGTAATCTATAACTTTGATTATTACAGTTATTTCTTAATTGTAAACCCTCCATGTTTTCTTCCAAAATTGCTATTTTGTGGAGGGATTATTAGGGGAAGAGCAACATTTTGAGCCAAAATTGGGGACAGTTGAGAGGTTGGCTATGCCTAATTCTATAAAGCAATTTATTTGCATGTACCTCTCAACCTGTTAATGCAGTAAATCTGAACAAGGCCAAATATATTGGGGCACATATAAACAGTACTAAAAATTGCTCTTGTATAAATTGAGACAGTTGATAGAACGGCTCTTACTTTAACATGCATTTTTATGAAGGTTATGAAGTCTGAAACTTATTATTTAGTGACTTCTGGCAAATCATTTAGGAATTAAAACTACAAATTTTATGAACAACAAACCAAAAATAAGAAGCAAAAATCTATTCATTCTTTGAAAATCTGGACAGTTGGAAGGTATAGTTCAGCTGGGCCTGTCTGAGTTTGCTGCCCTTCCCCCCCTGACAAAATAATGGTTGAACTGGAACCTCTGCAGCCATTCCAATTAACCATTACTTGGCTATTTCACTCCATTTACCATAAACACTAATGTGCATACTGCTTTACTTCAATGATTGGACTTCATTTGAAAGTTTTATTTTGTATTTTACAGCACAAACATTAAGTCATCTGTTAAACAAAGCAATGCAGTCTCACAATGAAAACTTAGCATTACAACTTCTCTGCCCTTGAAACTCACATTCATTGAAACAGCATTGAAACCCACATTCAAAGAAAATACATTTTGCCAGTGGCAGATAAAGATTAATTTTGGGCTGTTTTCGAATCATAGGCCCCTTGCATATGAAACATACATGTGCTCTTTGATACACCTTCCTCATTGTACTAAAATTATATTCCTTGTACAATACAGTACACTTGTTAGAGGGTGTTTTAAATTTGTTTTGAACATTTTTCCAGTAAGCAATGAAACAAAACATATGCACCCATAATGGCAAAACTGCCCAGTTGAGAACATTTATCATAAAAAGTCTACTCAGACTTCCACAGTCCACCATTATTAGTAAATATACACAATTCTACAGTCCACCATTATTAGTAAATATGCACAATTCCACAGTCCACCATTATTAGTAAATATGCACAATTCTACAGTCCACCATTATCAGTAAATATGCACAATTCTACAGTGCACCTTTATCAGTAAATATGCACAACTCTACAGTCCATATTCAGTGAATTCAGTTCTTGCCATAGCTGTCAACCTTAGCACAAAAACCTGGACGAAGCCAATAATGGGGGAATACAGTCCCAAAAATAGGGACAAATTTAAAATCTTCATCTTATAAACTTAGAAAATTGCTAGAAAAAAAGGTTGTGCTACTATGTATTCTGAAGAACATGAAGTTTGAAATTCAAATGCCGGTCAATTTTACTACGGACAGAACAAAAACAATTTTCAGCAGAGACGCAGGGATTAATACTGCAGACACGTCTTTGTAAAATGGCAGGGCACCAGAGCAAAGCCACACAAACACAGGGAGGAGATGCAGACTCCACACAGAAGCCACCCCAACCAAGAATCAAACCAGAAAACCTATAGCTGTGAGGCAACAATACTACCACTGCACCATCAAATCTGCAAGGAGTTAAACATTCAGAAACCTGAAGTCTGAAATTCAAATGCCGGTCAATTTTACTGCGGACAGAACAAAAACAATTTTCAGCAGAGACGCAGGGATTAATACTGCAGACACGTCTTTGTAAAATGGCAGAGCACCAGAGCAAACCCACACAAACACAGGGAGGAGATGCAGACTCCACACAGAAGCCACCCCAACCAAAAATCAAACCAGAAAAACCTATAGCTGTGAGGCAACAATTCTACCAATGCACCATCAAATCTGCAAGGAATTAAACATTCAGAAACCTGAAGTCTGAAATTCAAATGCCGGTCAATTTTACTGCGGACAGAACAAAAACAATTTTCAGCAGAGACGCAGGAATTAATACTGCAGACACGTCTTTGTAAAATGGCAGGGCACCAGAGCAAATCCACACAAACACAGGGAGGAGATGCAGACTCCACACAGAAGCCACCCCAACCAAGAATCAAACCAGAAAAACTATAGCTGTGAGGCAACAATACTACCACTGCACCATCAAATCTGCAAGGAATTAAACATTCAGAAACCTGAAGTCTGAAATTCAAATGCCGGTCAATTTTACTGCGGACAGAACAAAAACAATTTTCAGCAGAGACGCAGGGATTAATACTGCAGACACGTCTTTGTAAAATGGCAGGGCACCAGAGCAAATCCACACAAACACAGGGAGGAGATGCAGACTCCACACAGAAGCCACCCCAACCAAGAATCAAACCAGAAAACCTATAGCTGTGAGGCAACAATACTACCACTGCACCATCAAATCTGCAAGGAATTAAACATTCAGAAACCTGAAGTCTGAAATTCAAATGCCGGTCAATTTTACTGCGGACAGAACAAAAACAATTTTCAGCAGAGACGCAGGGATTAATACTGCAGACACGTCTTTGTAAAATGGCAGGGCACCAGAGCAAATCCACACAAACACAGGGAGAAGATGCAGACTCCACACAGAAGCCACCCCAACCAAGAATCAAACCAGAAAACCTATAGCTGTGAGGCAACAATACTACCACTGCACCATCAAATCTGCCAGGGATTAAACATTCAGAAACCTGAAGTCTGAAATTCAAATGCCGGTCAATTTTACTGCGGACAGAACAAAAACAATTTTCAGCAGAGACGCAGGGATTAATACTGCAGACACGTCTTTGTAAAATGGCAGGGCACCAGAGCAAATCCACACAAACACAGGGAGGAGATGCAGACTCCACACAGAAGCCACCCCAACCAAGAATCAAACCAGAAAACCTATAGCTGTGAGGCAACAATACTATCACTGCACCATCAAATCTGCAAGGAATTAAACATTCAGAAACCTGAAGTCTGAAATTCAAATGCCTGTCAATTTTATTTAACATTTGTTAATCAGGACAGTCTGACTTGGAACAAAAATACAATTTTCAGCAGAGGCCCAGGAAGAAATAATGCAGACATGTCTTTGTAACATGGGAGGACACAAAAGCAAACCCACACAAACACAGGGAGAAGATACGGACCCCACAAAGAAGGAACTCCAGCCAAGAATCAAACCTGAGAACCTGCAGCTGTGAGGCAACAATGCTACTACTACACCATCAAATATCAAGCATTGCAGCATTTACAAACCACAGATATTATGAGGAACAGATCAGATCAAATATGAGGCAAAAATCTGCAATTGTTTTACAAATGGTGGTGGGTAGGGAACTCAAGTCTTTAACACCTGCATACAGGGTACAGGGTTCAAGCCTGAGGTATTCCCTACCACACCACCATGAGCACCTGGGGCATTTTCACACACACACACACACACACACCCCTCTCCAGTTACAAGCACCAGCTAACACATACACAACTCCAGTTACAAGCACCAGCTAACACATACACAACTCCAGTTAAAAGCACCAACACATAAAGTAAAATGCACCATACACTTACCTGTCTGTTCTCCATACCATATCCTGCACCATACACTTACCTGTCTGTTCTCCATACCATATCCTGCCCGCGCAATACTCACAAAGACCCGCGAGATCCCAGTAAAGCTCCTTCCTGATGACGAGATCCCAAGCTCCCTCCTGAGACTGTTCTGGCTGTTGCTGTTGCAGTCTGGATGCGATATATCCTCCCAGCATGTCTGTGCACTTTAAAAGTGCACAGACGTCTCCTTGCGTCCCTCTATGGGTCCTGCTGGACTGCCTTGAGCATGCGCATAGACCGACGGTAGTCGGGACTACTGCGCATGCGCGAAATTTAAAAAAATAATTTTTTTTTTGTTTTCTTTTATTTTTTGTTTTCTTTTTTAATTTGAGGGGGCTGCAGTCCGGCAGCCCGATGCCACGAGCCGCCCCTGCTGAGCAGGCAATCAGATGTGAGGTGACTTGTGCTCCAAGGTTGGTAGCAACCTGACATTTTCCCACATTGTGGGCACCATTGTACAGAAGGCTGTCTATATGGCCCACCTCACAAATATGGGTATATCATCCAGGAACCAGGAGGCCACAACATCCCTGTACTCCACCCTTATCAGATGCATTACCAAGTACAATGGCTCCTTTGGCATGTACCTAGCCAAGCAAATGCAGCAGTTGCTGAGACCACAGAGGTTTCTGACCAGTCAGTTCCAGGAACTGCAACACCTATCCTATTCAGGTAGGCTGAAAGCCCTGCCTCTGTACTCGGTCTCATACAGACTGATCATAGGTAACCTGTGTCTGGCAAACAAGGCCATGTCCAAACCAGCCTTGATAGTGTTTCTGCATAAGACAACTTGCACTCATGCTTCATGCATGGAAGGCCCTCACCTGGTCTGTGACATGTATAGTACTTGTTGGTGGGATAGTGTAGTGTCCCACACAATACACTGTCTGTAAAATTCACTCCCTCCCCATGTCTAGCAGAGTACATATATAGCCTTCTTGAAGAAGAAGCTGGACAACTGCATGCAAAATGGATGAGACACCCCTGGGATCCCTTGTGTTTCTCAGCTGGTCAGGTGAAACAGGTTTTGGCTTGGAAGGGACATGAGCAAAAGTCTGGGCCAGGCTTATGAGGGCATCAGGGCCAATAGCCTGGTATCATCTTATGAGGCTATGCATCTAGTACTTTACATGTTTCCTGTATGTATTGCAGACTGTCCTGCAATGTTTTCTGAAATTAATCCCTTTGAGTCTGGACTGTGTATGTACTGCAGTAATAGTGTATAGTCTTGTCCACTCATCAGTTATCATCACATATTGTTACACCTTGTCATTGTGTGTGGTCTTTATAGCAGTAAGTCAGCTCTTACAATATGTGCATATGCAGTTGGTGACACAGTATAGCTTACTCCAATAGCCTTGGTCTTGGCCACAATCACCATTCTGTTACTAGGCCCATCACCAGAAAGATTTGTCACCCTTTGCTGTGGACCTGACAGTAGCAGTGAATGAGATGGATTGCAGCAGGCAGAACTACCGTAAGGTCTGCTCTGAAAGGCCCATAGGTGTCACTGCTGTGCCCGACTGTACCAGGAGTGTGAGTGTGTGTGTGCATGTGTGTGTGCATGTGTGTGTGTGTGTGTGTGTGTGTGTGTGTGTGTGTGTGTGTGTGTGTGTATCAGCAAATGTAATACTGTAGGGTATGAATTTACATATGTTGTGTTCCCCTCACAGGTGAACAGAGGGGTTGGTGTCTCCCCCTCCACAACCTGATGTCAGTGTCTTAGCAGACTCCCATGACGATGGTGGTCATAGTGAGGCACAGGTGGGGTTGTCGGTGCCTGGATCAGTGCCATTGTTTGGTATCCCACTTTCACCCACCATGTCCCCATACACAGTCAGTGTGCTCACACATGCCTAGTCCCCAGCAGCCACGGATAGTGGACAGGTTAAGGGTGGTGGCATGGAACAGGCTAGTGTGCTGAGTATGGCTAGTGTGAGTGTAGACACCAGCTATGGGCAGAGAGCAGGCAAGGTCACACACTGGCAGATGGACAAGGGTGCTCAACAGAGGACTGCTGCCCATCAAGCCCCTGTCGCAAATGCCATGGCAGGTGTCACCAGATGCATGTTATGGTCCATCATGGAGGAACTGGCGTGTACTGACTGCAACACCAGACAGATGCTCAGGGTCATGAATGCAGTGCTCCCTGCCATGCATGAAGACCTCCACAGCAGTTGTGATGCCATACGTCATGTTGCCAGTGTTGTGGATAGAAAGTGGTGTGAGGCATTGTCACTGCTCGACCGTGCAATGTCTGTACTTGAGCATGTGGTGGGAGTAGGGCATCCACTAGGTAGATGTAGGTCATGCACATTCGCAGTCCTGTAGTGGCAGTATCAACAGCACTACTGAAGGGGAGGATGCTGTCCACACAGCAGGCCATAGGCACATTGTCCTGGTCAATCCCATCAGGGACGATGATCCAGCAGACAGCAGTCACCATCAGTGAGTAATACTGCATCTGTCCTTGGGCCTGGTGGTGCCAATGATACTCCTGGCAGAAGCATTTACTGCATCCCTGCCAGGAGACAGTGAACTGCAGATCCTGCCATGCACTGTCTACAGCTGTCTAACATAGCCCTGTGTCAGGCATCTGCATTGCTTGCAGGTGTGCAGATGGACACTCACACATCCCTATCCCAGGCCAGTCACCACCAGACACACACAGCTCCTCTGCGCAGCCCAGTTGAACATCACCCCCCCAGATGCACACGCACGCTTGCACACACATACACACATAAACACACACACACACACACACACACACACACACACACACACACACACACACACACACACACATGAACACACATGCACACACACGCACACACACATACACAATGTCAGCCATATGGCCCAGCTTAGGCCTCTGGAAATCCAACACCACACCCTGTGCATGTGATGATACATGTGTCACAACCCTGTTATCCATACCATTGGTGCACAAACATTCTCATATGGGTCTGATGCACAGGATGACTATGGTACAGTGTAGGAATGTCATGCTGTGTTAGGTGCTGTCTGCTGGCAGTAGTTATGGGTACACATCGAGGTGTATGTACCTTGTTAGCCATGATACACTATTGCTGTTAGTACTGCTAATTTACTGTAGTGCCACTTACTGTATTCTGGTTGTGTTCCAGGTGTCTGTGTGTCTGCAGGCTGTGGGCCTGCTGACCATAGCAATGATGAGTAAGGCAGACTTGAAACACAGTGAGCTTTACATAACCAAGGTACAGTTGTATATGTACATGTTTACCAGGTGTGTTTACATGCAACAGTGTGTGAGGGGCAATTGTGGCAGATAGTATGATCTTGCATACATACCCTTGACACAGCCATCTAGCCTGCATACATGTCCCTGGATGTTCTGTAGGAGCGCAGGCTAACATATACAGAGGAGGTTACTTGAGTACTGGCACTAGGTCCCTCACCAGCTTAGCCCTTACTTTCATTGCAACAGATTCAGCTATCAGCACCTTTTGCCCCTGCAATTTTTGTTACTTCCACTCGACCGTCAAGCAGTTGATAAGGGTTTGCCTGGTACTGTGTATGACAGGTTTTGGGTATGTATTCCTGATACAGATCAGCCTGTGTTAGTCTAACCTGGCAATCACCAGCATATGTGTCTGCTATCTCATATGCATGTCTGGCCTGTCGTGCTGGTAGTGCACACAGAGTCATCGTCCTGTACATGGGGCAACTGATGAAGGGCTGAGCACAGCCTTTACCTTCACAGTCTTATGAACGATAGCACTAGATACATAACACAGATAGCACAGTGGTACTGTAGTGTAGTAGTGTCTGCCACTACTATTGAAGTGGGTGACAATTGCAAGGACTGTTAGGATTGGCAATGGTGGATTCAAAGGCCCTTAACATGTTAGTGCCATCACACACACACACACACACACACACACACACACACACACACACACACACACACACACACACACACACACACAAACATGCACACTGCTGTATGGGGACATGAATTGAGACACACATGCACATGGAGGTGACACTTATCAGAGTAGATTACCTACCCATCTAATAATGTACAATAGACAGTGATGCGACCATTGCACCACAGTGGCTTGGTGTTAGAAACCGTGAAACTGTGCTTGTACGGTGGATGACATCTGTATGGGCTGACACTAGGTTGACAATGGGGGGAGTTGATAGGGTGGAAAAGGCACACTAAATGGTATAGCCATCACATACATACACTGAAGGCAGCCACAGGAGTTGTGCATAGAGAAACACATATACAGTTGCCAATAGACGTATTAGTAATGTTGCGTATCCACTTGTATGTACTATAGTGTGGCGTATACATGCCATGCTCTGCATATATATGCCTGGGACATAACACAGAACCTCTTACAACAGGTAATCTTGCAAATGCCTTCATAGATGGTGGGATAACCCACCAGATATAGCAATTGGTTTCGTCTACTGTTCCTACATACCTGCACAACTGATAGTGTGATAGACTTTGTATCAGCATGATGTGTCAGTCAAGTACGATGTCTGATGCTGGCATGTGTGTCAGTATGGTAATTGTGACATATTTGGCAATGACATCACAGGAACGCTCATTGTCAGGGACACAGACCAGATATAGGTTGCAAACATGTGTATATCCCATGTACATCTGTACAGATGACTGGTATGGGCTTGTATAGTGTTACATGGTGCAGATGAGGCAGATGCCATTAACAGGGTCTTTAAATTAATGTCATGGGCAGGGGGTCAACAGGCCTTAAAATGGTATAATCTATACACACAACAGCCACAGGGGATAAGCTTCACACACTGCTATAGTTGTCTGTATTGAGATTAGAACCCCTACCTATCTAACTATTTCCACTATAGTATTACACAGTTATTGCACACACACCACAGAGCTTAGAGGGCTGGCAGGCGTATACAGGTACATCTAGGGTGAATGACATCAACAGGCCTTGTAAAGTAAGGCAATGAGATGTGTACTGGGTGATACATGCCTCAAAATGGTATAACCCACACCCCAGAGGATATGAATCTCACCCAAACACACACACACTGATGTAAGTCTCACACACAGTATCACAGTTGCCAGCATTGAAATTAGAACCCCTACCTCTCTAGTTGTGTATACTACAGTGTTACACATTTATCACACCTGCCACGGAGCTTATAGGATTTAACACTGTTACAAGGTATGTCTAAGGTGATTGCATCAAAAGCCCTTGTAAAGTATGGCAATGGGAAATGTACTAGATGGGAAGGGCATCAAAATACATTACCCTACAAAGATACACACTTAGAAACACCTTTACACACACATTTGCCACAAGTGAGTGTAGAATCCTACCTGTTTAGTTTTCGGTGCTATTCTATTACTTAGTTATTACAAATGCCACAGAGCTTATAGGGCTGTGTGTTGTCCAAAGGTACTTCTAAGGGCAATGACATCAGCAGGACTGCTAAAGTAGGGCACTGGGAAATGTTGTGGGTGGGAAAGTCCTCAAAATGCTTCATCCTACAAACATACATACTTTTATACATACACTTATACACACACGCACATTTGCCAGACCTGATAAGAGAACCCCATGCTTATCTAGTAATTTGTATTATAGTGTTATGCAGCTATCACACATGCTACAGAGCTGACAAGGCTGATGACTGCGCAAAGGTACTTCTAAGGTGAATGACATCAGCAGGACTGCTAAAGTAGGGCACAGGGTGGGAAAGTCCTCAAAATACTTCATCCTACAAACATATACACTCTTGTACATAGACTTCTACACACACACACACACACACACACACACAGACACACACACACAAATTTCTTGGACCTGAGAGTAGAACCCCTGCTTATTTAGTTATATGTACTACAATGTGATGCAGTTATCACATGCGTTACAGGGCTTACAGGGCTGACAAGTGCCCAAAGGTACTTCTAAGGTGAATGACATCAGCAGGACTGCTAAAGTAGGGCACTGGGTGAAAAGTCCTCAAAATACTTCATCCTACAAATATACACACTTACAAACTTGTGTATATACGCTTATACACACACATTTGCCAAACCTGAGAATAGAACTCCTGTCTATCTAGTTATTTGTGTTATAGTGTTATGCAGGTAAAGCACATGCTACAGAACTTATATGCTAACAGGTGCCCAAAGGTGCTTCTAAGGTGAATGACATCAGCAGGACTGCTAACGTTGGACACTGGGATGTTTACTGGGTGGGAAAGAACTCAAAATACTTCAGCCTACAAACATGTTTTCCAGAACTGGGAATAGAACCCCTGCCTTTCTAGTTATTTCTACCATATTGTTACATGGTTATTGCACTTGCCACAGAGCTTATAGGGCTAGGGCTCTCAAAGGTACTTTTAAGGGTAATGGCATCAACAGGACTGCTAAAGCAGGGCACCAAGAAGTGTTGTGGGTGGGAAGGTTCTCAAAATACATCATCCTATAAACATACATGCACACACATTTGCTAGAGATGGGAATGGAACTCCTGCTTATCTAGTTATTTGTACTATACTGTTACATGCTATTGCACATGCCATGGAGTTTATATGGTTGGGGCTGTGCAAAGGTACTTCTAAGAGGAATAACATCAGCAGGACTGCTAAATTAATGCACTGGAAAGGTCTTCAAAATACGCCATCCTATAAACATACACACTCATACACAAACATATTTGCCAGAACAGGGAATGGAACTCCTGTTAATCTAATTATTTGCACTATACTGTTACATAGTTATTGCATGTGCCACAGAGATTATAAGGTTGGGATTGTGCAAAGGTACTTCTAATGGGAATGACATCAGCAGGACTGCTAAAGTAGAGCACTGGGAAGTGTTGTGGGTGGGAATGGCCTAAAACTGTTTCACCTACAAACAAACACCCCATTTGCCAAGATTGAGATTAGAACCCCTACCTGTCTAGTTATTTGCACTATAGTGTTACACAGTGATCAAATGTGCTACAGAGCTTATAGGGCGTATAGATGTCCAATGGTACTTTTAAGGTGAATGACACCAGCAGATCTTGTGAAGTAGGGCAGTGGGAAGTGTACTGAGTGGGAACAGCCTCCTAATACTTAGACCTACAGAAATACATACACGCGCGTGCACACACACACACACACACACACACACACACACACACACACACACACACACACACACACACACACACACACACAAACACACACACAGGCAGGTGATGTGATATTATAACCCCCACCTCAGTACTATTAAACAATGGGGCTCACCTTCATGCCGGCACGTGCGACTGGTTACAACCGGTATGCCACTGTCTACAGCAGGACATCATTCTATGCCATTCAGGGTATCTGTGTGTGTGACTCATTCTGTGTGTGTCCCTCTACATCTTTCTCTCTCTCTCTCTCTCTCTCTCTCTCTCGATCACTGTCTGCCTCTCACTTTCCCACATTTATGTGTGTATATGCTTGACATATTATCTGTTGCCCATATATATGTCTGTGTGTCACACACAACAGATGCAAATATATCACATCTGTGCCACCTACAGCTAGCTGAGGGTAATCTTGTCTGATGGATGTGTGTAGGGACAGTTAAAGTGTACATAGCTGTCTGTATGCAAAGACATATATACACAATGCAGTCATATAGTCCGATGTGGGTTCCAATATGGCCTGTGATTCTCTAAGTGTAGGAGCATGCCCAGTGTGACCTGATATAGTGAGAGTGGGACTCCATTCCAGAGATAGGTGTACTCCAGTCCAGGGTTTTGTGTGCTACAGCCATACCTCTCAGAAGGAAACAGGACTTTCCTAGGGGTACTGGGTTTGTTTAGCAGACATTTTCTGACATATCTGTAGTCTGACACTGCAATGTATTGTGTCATTACCTAGTGACAGACATCCTCAGATCATCACAGTGCTTTACCAGAAGAATATAAGATGTATGATGTACAGACCAATATTATGAGCACAGCTATATACATTATTGCCCAACAAGGCCAGTTGGGAGGTGTCGCTATGGCTGGTTGACTGATGATGCTGTGTAAACAGTGCAGCAACTTGATGATATACTAGCTGGGAATCTTCTGCTTGTGTGGCATCTTTCTTACCTGAGAAGTCATATGCTGGTGTGGCCATACCTCTCAACTGTACATTATTTGGCAGATTGTCCAGGTGTTTGCTTAGAAGTTTCATCCAGTTTACATAAACTTGTGTTTTTATGGCAAGTTAGTTGCATATAATTGAACACTGACATTACAAAATAATGGCAGACATTACTGTTTCGGACTACATAACCCTCAGATAATTCACGGTAATGCAAAACCCCTCATCCTACCAACTTTCTCAGTATGTAAGGGCAATATTTACAACATGTGCCTATCATTGTGCCTTTGTCCCAGTTTGATTTATGACCTTGTCCAGGTGACTTGATGTCAGAGGTTGGGAGGGATGAGTCTGGGTAGATAGTACATTCTATTATGCAGACATGTCCATTATATTATATTATATATCCTTCTATGTATTTTATGAACCTATGAACCTATGTGTAGCATATTTCACATAGCACTGTGACTTCCACGTATGTCAGTGGCAGAGCAGTACAGCGTAATGTGGTGTACCACTGACAGACAGTTGTGTATAGGTCAGTGGTTTGCTATGACGTTAGTAAGGTATTGGCCCTAAAGCCCTTATAACCTATGCAGATGAGAGTGTAGCCCATGTTAAGACATGTAAGTACACAAAGACCCTGTCCAGCAGGGACACAGGTGGGATCACAGGTGTGTCTTCAGTGTTTCCCATGCACTTATACAGGGAGCACATCACTAGGGGTATTGAGGGACTTGGCTTGCTGTTGACAGAGAGTGAATTCCACAGAAGGGTGAGTGAGTGGTACACGTATCTGTCACACCAACAAGCCATACTGAAATCGCAGGCCAGGTTGATGCTGTGCCTACAGGTTGATGAAGTGGGCCTTGAGTTCCAGATGTGCTACATTCCTATCAAGGCAGGGTCTGGATTGCTTTGTATGCCAGACAGAGTCTGTATGGAACAGGTTAGAGGGCAGTGCTGTTAGTCTATCTGTGTAGGGTAGGTGTTTGGGGATTAGGGTAAGGCCTCACTGTTTGCAAGACCCTTGTGTGTAAAGTCTACATGGCCTGTGGTGTGTAGGTTTGTGGGGTTCTCATGTGATTTTGCCTCTGAGGTGTCCATTGATTGGGTTTTGTTTTGTTGTGGACCTCCACTTAAATAGGTGCATGTTGTGTATTTGCAGGTGATGTGTTCTGACCCCTTACACTGCATGGCACCTATGTTCCTGCACAATCTGTTCTGATGTGCACATTCTCCATTTGTCTGGCCAGTGGTTCCCCTTCTCCTTATGCATGTCTTTGTCCTTCTGTAGTCCAGTCACAGGCTTTGACCACAGTGGCTGCTGTTATATATTTGTAATTCTGATATGGGGTGGGGTACATCGCACACAGGGGTTGTGGACTTCATACCTCTGAGTGTACATATTTAGCAAGTTGTCCATCATTGCACCACTCCATTTGCTGTGGTCCTTAGACAATTTGTGTTGCTATATGTTATTATGAGGCTACATGTGGGCCTAGCTGTCATACCATCACAGACTGACATCTGCACAGGCCAAAATATGACAGTCAAACAAAGGCCCACACATGGGGGAGGATGTTAATCATGTTCTGCCAAACATAGACAGTTAGGAGAGTGGTTTGGTAATTGCTTGTTTGTTCTTATGGGTTTGATGTTTGCTTCCCCAATGTCTGCCATTGCTGTTTTGACATGACCCTTTCTTGTTTTGCAAATAGTTGGCAGGCAAATGCAATGTTAGGACAAGCAGAACAGATATACAAGGCATACTTGTGCTCCTTCTGTGACAACCTGTGTCATTCCAGGGGGATGGCTGTTGGCCACTGACATGTTGTCAGTGCTGACACAAAAAAATGGCAGCGTATTATACACTGGAATTACACTGACCTTCAAGTACCTCATCTTCTGAGAGCTAGACATCTGGACAATGCCATAAGTGATTGGGGGATGGAGGCCTAAATTTAGGGACCATTTTTAAGTATTGGCCTTACAAACCGATAAAAGATGATTCAATAACAGGTTTTTCATTAGCATGCATGTTCTTATGGGTGTGCAGTCTGACACTACGATCTGTCATTATTTTCTGACCTTAGTCTTACGTGATTTGCCAATGAAATGCCAGGCAACCTTTATTTCATGTTATACAGACCACAATTCTGAACCAAAACTCTCGACATTCTGCAATAGGTCTGTACAGTTGAGAGGTATGGTAGGCACTGTGTAAGCTACTTCAAGCTGTGTACTTACTGTCCATATGTCTGCCCCCTGTCCATGACCTGTACAGCTTTCCTGCATTAAGAGAAATTGACATCTGGACAGTGTGTACATCTCCTACTGTAGATGTAGCTGACATGCATAATAGTTGGCACTGCAGTTATCTGAACATGGCCCTGTCAAAGACAGCACTCTACCAAGGCTACTACAACATAACAGCCAGGAGTAAGTGCTGGCCAAATCCTGACAGTATTAACCACACATATGCATAGTTCATGAACCCCTGCATATTGTGGGCATGCAACAAGTTATCATATGTATTGGGACAGCCCTGGCAATGTGTGCTCTGCTGCTATTTCCCTACAAACCAATAGAGCAGAGTATGTGGGAAAAAACAGACTGAAAGGTGTTTGCACAGTTTATACTGTTGTGCTGCAGATGCTGCCTGTATGATTGGTGGGCTGTAATACATTGCACCTGCTTGCTGTTTTTTTTTGTACTTGATTGCTTTTATTTTGCTATTTCACTTTTTTCCCTTCCCATTTCTGCCCCTTTTAAGCCCCAAGGCACACCGTGTAAACCCAGTCCCCAAATGCAAACAGTCCTGCTATTTCCAGGGTTTTTTTTTTTTGTTTTGATTTAAACCCAGCGCATGCCATGCAAACCCATTTAGCTAAAGTAAACACTTTGCAGTAGAAATGGCCCTCCTCTGGATGCAAACACACTCTTCATTTCATGGAATAAGTAAATAGAGCCTCGGCCACAAACCCTTGCTTAGCTGTGCTTAGCTAAGCTCAAATGGGATGCGTGGAGCTCCAATGTGCTTACACCAGGCATGACACACCCCCTTTTCATGTCAGCTGCTTCTCCTGCTTACACCACTGCCTTATAGCTCCAACACGGTTAGGTGCAGCCAAAGAATGGTCTACCATTTAGTGATTCAGTCAAATTTGCCTATTTTCATAGCCCACTGCCTTAGTCCCTGGTTACACCACAGCCTTCTTCCTTAGCAACCAGTGTTACCTTTTATTGTTTTGATTCTGCATGCCATAGACTATAATAGCAAAAATGCAGATTTCACTTAAAATTGTCTTTTCACATTTTTTTTTATTTTTGGCACGAATCTGCCCTATACTTAAATGTCTGAAATCGGCCAAAAAAAACTTTGATTTTTATAATTTTACAACTCTTTTCCATGCCACTGGCCATATCTTTGGCCATTGGCATGCCTAATGATTATAATACATGCTTTACTTTGAGCTGTCATGTCTCCATTTTGATTTTTGTAGAAATGTATTCGGTTACTAACCAAATACATTTCTGCACCTTATACTGTTCTTGCACAGATGCCTGCCTGCTTACTGAATTGCTAATTCACCTCATTTGCATCGTTTTCACCAGCAAATGAGGTAATTAGCATAACTCAGTGATGTCCGTGCAAGAATAGTGCTAGCAGGCTCGTGCATGCTACCAGCCTTGTTTACTGGATCACTTGGCGGCCATATTCCATGCAGGAGCAGCTACACTGTGTCTTCACAGAAAAAAAACAGCTTATTGAATCCCGGGGATTGACTTTGTGCTTGTAATTTGGTTAAATGGATTCCAAGCAGTAGACGACTCAGGACTGAGCCTTGTGGAACACCACTGGTAACAGATCACCTATTGGAGGTGGATTTCCCTATTTTGAGTATAAGTTCTATAAATGAGCCACTTAATGACCCCTCTAATGATATTACTGTTGATGCCTACTTCGGTGATTTTGTCAATGATGCCTGAGTGGGGGATAGTGTCACATGGTTTGGCTATGTCCAGGGGGTTGTAAGCACAGATGTGCCCTCATTCAGGTCCTTGGTGACTGCCTCATACAGGTCCACCAAGTTTAATAGGCATGATCTTCCTTTCAGAAATCCAAGCTGTGTAGGGTCATCTGTGTGTAGATTACATATATCTTTGCTGATCTGGTCCATAATGATTTGCCCCATGGGCTTACAGATATGGTCACTCAGGCTAATAGGTCTATAATTCCCATGGTCAGTGGATGTACCACCTCTGTGCAAGGGGATAACAGTTGCCATTTTCCAGTCAGCTGGCAGGCAGCTGGTGGTTACACTACGATTGTAAGGACTTTACAATGCTGTTAATAATTCTTGTTGGATCCCATGTAGGACACAGCCTGGGATGTTAGCAGGTCCAATAGATACTGTGTTTCCTCCTTAGAGAGGTCATTTATGATCTGCTCTGTAGATATAGAAGGTATGGAACAGGTTGTAGGGATGTCATGTGGTATGTGTGGTGAGAAAGGGGGAATGGAGTTGTCACAGAACCTATCTGACAACAGGTTAGCTATTTTTGCAGACTCATTATATGTGGGATCATTGAGTACAAGTTCATCAACAATCTGGGCCTTTCCTCTTAGGTAACACATGTCACTACACTATGCCTTGTGGTCGTCTTTTGTAGAGGAGGCTAATTTTGTCACATAATTTCTGTTGCAGGATGTTACAACAACAGTATTTGCTTGTTTTAGCTGAAGAGGGTGTTCTTCCATTTTTAGGGTGGCTCCCTCACTCCAAATGTCACACATCAATGTTCACTACATATTGTCCAGCCTGCTAATGGCACTTGTTCACCAGGCAAGTTAGCTATACTATGAGGAGCTTGTTTTCCTCCTGTCAGGTACAGTTGAGTCTATGCAGTTGTAAGGTGCTTGCATAAATCATTGATACAGAGCTCGGTATAGTTGCCTGTTGCATCTGAGGAGGAAGGTGCAGTCAAGCTATTTATACCTTCCCATAGGAGGTTATAATTTGCTTGGTTGAAGTTTATTACAGTAATTGCTACAAAGGTGGGGGGGGGTCAGGTTGTGATACTTACTTTTAATAAGACTGATTTGTGGTCAGATTTCATCACAGTGGAGGTGCTAGTCACCCATATTGGTCAGCACGGCACCTGATGCAGTTCATTGTCTCCCCTTGTGGGGATGTCATGACACTGGTTCAGGGCATTGTAGTTAAGGATGTGGACTAACCTTTGGGCAAGTAAATTTGAGTGTGAGCAACCAATATAGTTAGTGGGTAGTTAAAGTCACCCCAAACCATGATGTTGTGATGTATCTTGATGGACACAAGTAGATTCAAATAAGAACAATGGGTGTCCTGAATCATAGAGTTGTACCTGTAGCTGTCAGTGGCTTGATTAGGTGCCCTTCCAGCAGTGAATAGCATATGCAGTGTCTCCAGGGAATCACACTGTTTAATCATTCTGGATGTGTATCTATCTTTAATGAGTATGCATACACCACCTGCTTTACCTTGCACACTTCAGTTTGAGGTCTGAGCATGTGAAAAGTATGTGTAGCCTTGTATGACTGTACTGCTGTCCACAGCCTTGAATCAGGTGTGTGTGACTGTGCAAATGTCTGCATATTCCAAGGTGGTGACACCTTCCAGTGAGTGGAGTTTAGTGTTGGCATTCCTAGCGTGTAGCAGTATAACTGTGATGTTGTTTGAAGATGGCATTTTCGCATTGGAAAGTTTTCCCTTCAGACACTGCCTATAAGATGCACTATGGGAATGTCACCAGCCTTGGTCAGTACATAAAATCCCTGGGGTGACAGGTGCAGACCATCTCTGGCAAAGTATCGAGGTCTGTTGAGCAAGTTATCCCAGGCTGACATGTAGTGGATCCCCTTAAAATGACACCACACGTTAAGCAATTATTGACTTCAATCATTTTCCATGTGTATTGAGCCATCATCCTAGGTGAAGGTCAAATGCAGCCAGGGTTGCCAGATTTGCAGACCCCCAGGTAGGGACAAAAAAAAAAAAAAGGTCTCTCACGACAAGTGAAGACCAAAAAAAAAAAAAGGTCTTCGGAGACCCGGAGACTGAAGAGCAAAAAAAAAAAAAAAAGGTCTTTAATGCGGAACACAGTTCCACATTAAAGAACTGAGCTCACTCAGTAACTCTGCACTAAACACGGAGCTTCTCGTGTTTAGTGCATTGCAGTTTCGCATTAAACACGAAGCTCCGTGTTTAGTGATTTTGATTGGCCTGTATACGGCATATGGGCCAATCAAAATCGTAAACACGGAGCTTCTCGTGTTTAATGCGGAACACAAGAAGCTCCGTGTTTAGCAATTTTTGATTGGCCCGTATACCAGGTATACGGGACAATCAAAAAAAAAACAAACAAAGCGGAGGCTGGCCGGGATTTAAACCGGCAGGGCGGGACTCGGGATCAGGCTGCTGATCTCGGGACAGTCCCGCCCAAATAGGGACGTCTGGCAACCCTGAATGCAGCTGAAGGCTATGAGCATACCCATCATCGCAGACACAGAGTGTCTAAGCTCAGTCATGTGTCTGCATACAGTCCAGTGAGGTATGTCTCAAGCTGTACACACCAACAGGAACTATGACATTGTCATAACATTACCTGATGTTGACAGACTTGCATGCATGTGTGGTATGGCATATCCTGACACCTCACAGGCAGCTAACTGTGACCTTTCCCATATGTAGCCTAGTGAGAGGATCATCAGTGTGTCTTATGATGTAATCACCTATGACTAATACGTTTGATTTTCTGGTTTGCCTCAGGTGTTTGACCGATGACACAGTGGTGCATGCGCTATTATGTGTACTGTGCTCTGCAGAAGTATGATTTTATGTAGTGAGCTTGTATCTGAATTTCTGAGGTGTCTGTTACTTGCATATGTGTCTGGTAATGAGCTCCACTCATGCAGGTGTTTGTGATGTGGGTATGGGAGGAGTATGTGGTCAGGTGTGCATGTTAGCAGACTGCTCATTGTCATGTAGTAACTGCTGTGTGAGACATCATGGAATCAAGGTTTGTAATATAGTCCAGTCTCTCACACATTGTGTTTGTGAGGCCTAGGACTAGAGGGGTGGTGACGCTTTCCACATCTCATCAGCAGCCATTGATAATCTACATATGTAGTTTTTTAGTTATCTGCAATGATAACTAAAAATAATTCAAGACTGTAGACTAAGATCTGTGTATTTGCTTAGA